>NC_090269.1:349654211-349958153 GCF_040414725.1 Anabrus simplex | reverse complement strand
GCACATAACACACTCAAATGCCACCGACCTCAACCAGGATCGAACCCACTGTATTAGGAACAACGGCTAAATGACTGCTCTACTGAGATCGGCAGAGTTTCAGAAAGACTGGATAAATATTTTTCTTTCATTGCCAATTTTCCGATCTAATAGAAAATAGCCTATCAACAACTGCGCGAGTGTTTTTGATTTTTGATTGTTTTCATCACATACAGATATACTATTACAGTCTACGCACGACTGGGGAAGTTCGGTCTAGTTACTATTGATGCGCACGCGCTGTACTATTTTCATCTATAAACTAAACTCATGAAGCCCTATTATGTGTGCTTGCCATGGCGTACTAGATCTCCATTAAGAGGGAAGACAAAAGGAAATCAACATATAGAAACATTTAAAAGTAAAATGTTCCAAACTGACCCTCGCCTAACTTATACTGTGTGTTGAACAGCGTATCAATAGAAATTGTAGAAGGTGTTGAACCGTCATTCAGTGTGTTCGGCACGCATTTTCGGGAGGCAGATGGGATCGAATCATACTGTCAGCCACCCTCAGTTTCTCTATTTCAGTCTAAGGCAGTTATTAAGAAGCTGCCCTGTGGGGAGCGAGATCAGATCAGTAGCTTAGCAGCTGGCTTCCCACCCGGAAGTCTGAGGTTCGAATCCCGACCGAGCCTCGGTTGAGCTTACATCTCACATATAACGTGGGATCAGGAAGGGTATCCGGCCTTACAAATCTCCAAACAAAACTAAAATGAGCTTGGGTGGTTCTAACGATCCTAGAATTAAGTGGGATAAGCTGAAGAATATTTTGTTAGGATGGTATCCTGTCCGGCTCCTTGGTTAAATGGTCAGCGTTCTGGTCTTCAATTCAGATGGCCCCAGGTTCGATTCCCGGCCGGGTCGAGGAATTTAACTGAGTATTGTTAATTCCTCTGGCTCGGGGACTGGGTGTTTGTGTTAGTCTGGATACACTTCTCTTCATCTACCCACAATACTACCAAGCGCCAGAGCAAGACGCAATTGTGAACACATTCCTCCACATGGGGTTGGCGTCAGGAAGGGCATCCGGCCGAAAGCTAGACCAAGTTCACAGCCAATGTCGATCCCAATGAGGGAAAATGCAAGGAATTAGAAGAAATTAGGATGGTATCCTTCCTTGAAGCTCTCTTGTGGCTTACAACTTATGACCGTGGATTAGCTTAGTCTGGCCTTTGTTTCAACTACTTGAGTCAGGCTCCCCCCTTCTACCGACCTACTACTACCAAACATTTAATTCCTTCCCTGAAGGAGGAGGCGGGCCTCCTAGACGATGACGCCGTCTCTCAGGCCAGGAGATTTGTATCGGAGAAGGAGACGTGCAGTGAAGGTGAGAGGGTTGGCGACCGTGGCCCATACTAAGAACAGAAGCGTACAGCCATGGTAGGGCCGTAGCCACTCCTCCTCTGATCGGTTGACCGGCCGGAGTACAGAGCTGTCGGACCACGGCCCAGCCGGTCACTTGTGGGCCGAGACCCACTCTGCACCCGCCAACCCCTTCCTTCGACGTCCCTTGGCCACTTATTCCCTTGCAACTCCGATAGTGTTAGGCTTTTGAGGTCAAGGGAGCTCTTATTTTCTGGCTACCGAGTAATAATAATAATAATAATAATAATAATAATAATAATAATAATAATAATAATAATAATAATAATAATAATAATAATCTATGGACTCAACTACACAGTTGAACATCTTCAGAAGTGGTGCCATTTAGACGGCCTGCCTACGAATTTCGACATTCCGATTGCGCTTTGTCTAGGAACGAAAGCAGAATTCTACTGGACGGATTCTATAGCCGTGTTGATTTAAATTTGTCTGGTACCACTGAGAATGCCACCGAAGACCATTAACATGCCAATAAAAATGACATGGATTGCCAAGATTTATTTTATCATTCTTCAAAAAACGATTGCCGCAGTCGAGATCGAACTAAGGATCACGAGACGGACACTCACTCACTCACTCATCCACCAAGGCTACCGTGTGAACTAACTACACGTCGCAGGTCCTGTTACGGGAAGGAAATCGTGAGTTCGAACACCATCTGGGATTTTCCATTTTCATACCAGCCGCTCTTTCCCCCATTCGCGGGCTTTTCATATCCTAAAGTTGCCGAAAGATGTATATGCATTTGTGTTACTTTAAACTCACGGTGGTATACGCATTTCAAGAAAAATCTAGAATAATAATAAGGTAGATGTTAGTTTGGTTAAATAATATTACAACTAATTCTAGGTCGTACTAATCAAAATTTCTGTTAATCCTTACAGGATGTTTAAAAACCACGTGAAGCGGGTATGGGCGTTAGAGGATTGGTAACACTGATAAGTAATTTGAAAAAAGTCGATATCTCACGCCGTTGTAATTTTATCAGCTGTTGAAGTTAGCCAATCGGATCGCTTCGTGGGCGAATTCAAATGGCCATTGGGAGGCGGTGTTGCTAAATTTTCACTTAGCTTAAGACCGGCTTGAGATGGCCAATAGATGAAAGCTTGCGTTGCAATATGAGTTCAAGTCCACGGTACGCATGCCACATGGCTGCCTAACGAACAATTCCGTAAATGGCCGATCGTCTAGCAGCTACCGATGTCGAGAAATCATCATCAAACACAAACACATCGTGGGTACTTTCTATGTCATGGTCCTGTCAGCTTGGAAGTCCGTGTTCAAATCACTTTTCTGGCGAAGTTTTTTCTTCACGCCGGTTAAGGCACGTGAATATTTAGCAACACTGCCTCGTAAAGCACATTTGAATTCATTCTTGAAGCGATCTAATTGGTTAATTCCAGCATCTGAAAAACTGACAACTGCGCGAGGTATAGAATTATTTTTTTGAAATTATTTGTCGGTATAACCAACTCTCTAATGCTCATATACCCGGATCACGTTGTTTCCGACCACCCTGTATATAAGTGTGAATTACTATTCAGTCAATCACTGATCACAATATCCCAGGAACTACCACACCGACAGGGGTGGGATTTGGCAGAGAGATTTTGTCGTCGATCGTATTTATCTGCTTAGAAATCTTTTCTATAAATGTAACACGAATAATGTGCAAGTTTTTCAGCAGGGCTGCTATAATAATTAATGTTTATGTCGTTTGATAGCGCTGATAGATCACGGATTGTGAATGAATGAAAACCTACATTCTGTGTTCCGGTCAGTGACGGAATGAATGAAGCCCCCATCTTGCGGCGAGGATAGGAATTGTGCCGGCTGCCGAAGCCTGTCGCACTCCTCTGGGGCAATGATTAATTACTAACAAATTAAATGAAATGATATTGGAGAGTGTTGCTAGAATGAAAGATGACAGGGAAAACCGGAGTACCCGGAGAAAGACCTGTCCCGCCTCCGCTTTGGCCAGCATAAATCTCACATGGAGTGACCGGGATTTGAAGTACGGAACCCAGCGGTGAGAGGCCGACGTGCTGCCGCCTGAGCCACGGAGGCGCTTATCAAGGGCTGCAACGATAGTTATTTTTATACCGCTTGCAGCGTTCATATTGTTGTTGCGACTTTCTCTGTTTCGGCGGGCAGACCATATTTTTATATGTGTTTTTATTAACGGGGTAGCGGTTTCTCACTACGCGATGTCCTCAGGGTAGGCAGTAGTTCTTCCCGCTTTCATATTTAATACAAGACATAGACAAGTGTAGCCATAAGGTTTGTAAACTACATAATTATATTGAGCTGGTGTAGGTTCATGCTGTGTACTATAACATCGACTGGTGATTTCTACAAGAGCAATGTCGAATGCTTCACTGAGATGTCTAAGATGTCAGAAAAACAACACAAAATAGTGATAGAAGTTATTTATGTACACTTTTCAATTTTGTGCTCTTTGTTTTGCCGACTTACTAACCACGGAATCATGAGATAAGGTTTCCGTATATGTATGTTTATATGGAATTAAAATGTGGCTAAGAAATGGGCTAAGCACGATGAAAGCAGGAGTTCCTGTCGCATTACGCAATAGTGTGGCGGTGAGAGTGTATTGCTGGATCAACTTCTGGCAGGCGAAGTGTCTATCCATCTACAGGGCTCTGGCAACTTTCTTTTCGTAACACAGCTTGGCAAGCCTTGCTTCTCGCTTGGCGCATTCCGGTTTGGGGGGGCCATGGTTGTAGTGAAATACCAGTTACAATGCGGTAACGAATGGCATCATCCTGGAAATAATACTAAATTAGTTCGAATGGTTTTGAAACCTGCAATTAGTGTTGCATACATCTATTCATTAATTGGAAGATGTGCACGATATAGGCCAAGGGTAATTCTGCTCTAGCTTGTGCTTTACATCTGTTCGATCAAATAGCGATAGTTACCTCATGCACCTGGAATGTAGAAATTAATATTAATAACTGAATAAATTAACGTATATTTACAAAGTAAGTAGAATTTATTTAAAATAGCTATTTTCCTCCTCAATATATTTAGTTCCCGAAGTAAACAAGTATCATAAGATTCTTAGAGCACACATAAACAAACTAAACCAAACCCCATGGCGCAACAGCCCAGAGGGGCCATGGCCTACCAAGCGACCGCTGCTCATCCCGACTGCCTGCAGATTATGAGGTGTCGTGTGGTCAGCACGATAAGTTCTCTTGGCCGTTGTTCTTGGCCTCCTAGACCCGGGGAAAGCAAACACACATAGTTAAAGTACTTTATTAACGGTGTAGTGATTATGCTTTGCATCTTGCTTTAAATTTAATTTATTTACTAACAAGTAATAATTTACAATCTAAGGTTGGGTAGCACACAAGTGACACTGTAAGACATAAATAAAAAACGAACCCCATGAGTGCTTAGGCCTCGGCCTTCCAAGCGACTGCTGCTCAGCCCGAAGTCCTCAAGATTACAAGGAAACGAGTCGTAAGCTTGACGTACCCCCTCGGCCGTTATTCTTGGTTTTCTAGACCGGGGCTGCTTTCTCATCGCCAGATAGCTCCTTAATTGTAATTTTTTTTTTTTTTTTTTGCTATTCGCTTTACGTCGCACCGACACAGATAGGTCTTATGGCGACGATGGGAAAGGAAAGGGCTAGGAGTGGGAAGGAAGCGGCCGTGGCCTTAATTAAGGTACAGCCCCAGCATTTGCCTGGTGTGAAAATGGGAAACCACGGAAAACCATCTTCAGGGCTGCCGACAGTGGGGTTCGAACCAGCTATCTCCCGAATACTGGATACTGGCCGCACTTAAGCGACTGCAGCTATCGAGCTCGGTCTTAATTGTAATTACGTAGGCTGAGAGGACCTCGACCAGCCATTAGTTCCTAGTAAAAACTTCCAGCCTTGGACGGAGCCACTAGTTAAGGGGCAGACTCACTACTCCTAGAATGCAGTCCCGGTTCAGAAACACGAAAGGTAACCAAAATAACTAGCAAGTTACACATATATATTACAATTTGCATTACGTCGCACAGATACAGACGGTTCTTATGGCGATGATGGGGTAGGAAAGGATTATGAGTGGGAAGGAAGTGACCGTGGCCGTAATTAAGGTACCGCCCCTAGCATTTCCCTGGTGTGGAAATGGAAAACCACGGAGAACCATCTTCAGGGCTGCCCACAGTGGTGTTCGAACCCACTATCTTCCGAATGCAAGCAAGTATAGATTCTTCTTCTGTATAAAATATGATGAAAAACCCAGTGGTAGTAGCCTACTGTTTTAGTTTAAACTGTCTTTCTCCAAAATAAACGTTTTACTGTTCTGAATATTTCGTTCATCAGTTTCTTCATTGATGACAGGGACGAAGTTCAGTAGTTGGTTCGCAAGGTTTCTCCATGATTTTTCATTTCAACCCCATGTGCATGCTGCGATGAGACTTTCCTTGCAGGTCTTACTATTTGTTTTTCGATTCTTGTTTCCATTTCATTACAAACAGGCACACTGCTACAGACGACAGTGGGCTTTACGTCGCACCGACACAGATAGGTCTTATGGCGACGATGGGATAGGAAAGGCCTAGGACTTGGAAGGAAGCGGCCGTGGCCTTAATTAAGGTACAGCCCCAGCATTTGCCTGGTGTGAAAATGGGAAACCACGGAAAACCATTTTCAGGGCTGCCGATAGTGGGATTCGAACCTACTATCTCCCGGATGCAAGCTCACAGCCGCGCGGCTCTACGCGCACGGCCAACTCGCCCGGTAGACGACAGAGTAATAAGCATTATAAGAGCTCACATACGACGAGTACGATATACAAAAGTTCCTGAAATTAATTATAACAACAATAATACTACTAATACTAATGTTTGTTCGTTCGTTTGTTTGTTTGTTTATTTGTTTGTTTGTCCATCCCTTGTCCCGTTGCTCTACGGGGTCGGGTGAGATGAATCTGTCGTAGCGGTTTTTTATGACCGGATGCCCTTCCTGACGTCATCCTCATCAGAGGAGTTAATGAGATGAAATGAATGACGTGATATATGATAGTAGGTAGGGAGAGGGTGAAACCCGGTGCCGGCACATAGCCTACTCCTCTCAAATAGCACCAAGGGGTCTGCTCAAAGCTTAACGTCCTTGTCCGACGGACAGCGTCATATGCCCTCACACCATATGAGCACTGCGGAGAGGTTTGGAATTTAATCCAGGCTATTGGCACGCAATCTAGTGATTAGAAATTGTATAATTTGTAACATTCTGAACGTGAACATTTTCTCGACCAACAGGACTTGAACCGGCTAACCTCGGTGTCAGACCGTTTAGACTTCAACGCCTTAACGATCATGGCCACCAGGCGGGCAATACTAATACTAATAATAATAATAATAATAATAATAATAATAATAATAATAATGATAATAATAATAATAATCCGCCTCTGTGGTGTAGTGGTTAGCGTGATTAGCTGGTACCCCCGGAGGCTCGGGTTCAATTCCCGGCTCTGCCACATAATGTGAAAAGTAATATGAGGGCTGGAACGGGGTCCACTAAATCTCGGGAGGTCAACTGAGTACAGGTGGGTTCGATTCCCATCTCAGCCATCCTCGAAGTGGTTTTCCGTGGTTTCTCACTTATCCTCCAGGGAAATGCCGGGATGGTACGTAACTTAAGGCCATGGCCGCTTCCTTCCCTCTTCCTAGTCTATCCCTTCCAATCATCCCATCTCCCCCCCCCACCAAGACGCCTGTTCAGCATAGCAGATGAGGCCGCCTGGGTGAGTTACTGGTCCCCTCTCCAGTTGTATCCCCCCACCCAAAGTCTCACGCTCCAGGACACTGCTCTTTAGGCGGTAGAGGTGGGATCCCTCGCTGAGTCCGAGGGAAAAGCCAACCCTGGAAACTAAGCAGATTAAGAAATAATAATAATAATAATAATAATAATAATAATAATAATAATAATAATAATAAAAGTTGTATGTCGGACTCGTTGGCTGAATGGTCAGCGTACTGGTAGTCCTCGGTTCAGAGGGTCCCGGGCTCGATTCCCGGCCGGGTCACGGATTTTAATCGCTTCTGAATAATTCTTCTGGCTCGGGGACTGGGTGTTTGTGTCCGTCCCAACACACTCCTCTTCATATTCAGAATACATACCATAGAGTCGACATCCACAGAAATACGCAATAGTGATAAGGCCTACATCCCTTCATAGAGGGTTGGCGTCAGGAAGGACATCCGGCCGTGAAACAGGGCCAAATCCAAATGTGCGACGCAGTTCGCACCCGCGACCCCACAGGTGTGGGAAAAGCGGTAGAATAATAATAATAATAATAATAATAATAATAATAATAATAATAATAATAATAATAGTTTTATATCTTTCTAACTCGTTTTACGATCAGCAGAGATGCCGGAATATGGTACCACAAATTTGTTGTAAGTGCTGGTAAATCTAATGACACAAGATTGTTTAATGAAGTGCCTTCAAATACCACTGGACGAACCAGAATCGAGACCACCAACTTAGGCTCAGAACGTCAGGGCTCTATTATTGTAGCTACTCAACCTGACTCTAGAATAAGGATAAATAAATAAATAAATAAATAAATAAATAAATAAATAAATAAATAAATAAATAAATAAATAAATACATGCAGATTAAAGATAAGAAAAGAGGGACTGATATACCAGATTTCTCATTGTTACATTCAATTTTTGACGAGTTGGTATTGTAACGAACCTGGAAACTCACAGCTCGTAGGAAGTCAGTCCAGCGCACAATGCGTTTCTCACAAATACTACAGGAAGGGATCATACATGATGATGATAATAATGAATCTTCATAATGGTAACGGTTCTTTTCCCTCCAATCTCTTTTCAGCTTTCACCTTATCGACTTGCTAAAGCGTTATTGCAACATCCAGAGCATAGGGGACATCAATCATCTTGTTTTTAGTTACATCAACTCCAACCAGCAGCGGACAGGTTCATAAATACGAAACTTGAGACGTTCAAGCTCCCAAGAGCTAAAACAGAAGTTTTGTTTCGTCTTGATAAGCAGGTTTACTGGCACCCCATGATAAGACTGAACAGCGTCGCTACTCGAATGATGAGGCTGACAACAGTTATGCGGAATATATTTTCTCTGTGGGTTCCTCTTTGAGTAATGCTGGTAAAAATATGGAAATGAGCATAAGATGAATAATATATATATACTGTGTGGCTATTGTTGGCCAGATGCAGCTCTTGTACGGCAGAGTCTTTTGGGAGAATGTGTGACGTCGCCGTTTACTGGAAACTGCTTGTTCATGTGGTGAGGGATAGTGCGTGGTATTTGAATTGCGGAATTATACGGGACAGTACAAACACATTCTGCGAGCCAAGGGAATTAAAAATTTACCAACTATATTATTATTATTATTATTATTATTATTATTATTATTATTATTATTATTATTATTATTATTACATCGAATGCGTTGTAAAAATATTATTTATAGACATACTTCAGTTTACTGAAAGGATCACGTTTGTTTTTCTATTTCAAATTAGATAACATCAGGTGTTTTTATTGAGGTAGCAATTCAATTTCCCCTGTAAGGGCTCACTTATAAATACTAAAAGTAAACTTTATTTGGTCAAAAATATTTACGCAACAGCCGTCAGTAAATTTCCGGACCTGCGTAGCTTCTGCTCTCCATTTGTAGATGAAATTATTGATTCAAACTTGAGTATTTTAAGTCCTTGCGGTATTCATGAATTTATAAGCCCTACTACAATATAGTTGTCACAGTATTCGTTTCGTAAGTTTCATTCTCACTCTTTACCATCAGTACAGTGAGTTTCCCTAGTACGCCTCTTCAGTGATGCCTAGGCCATCTATGACAACTGATGGCAGAGCTGTTGAGGATCCCACCAGCGGAATCGCTGACGGACTGAACATACATACCATCAGTACACAGAAAGTAAGTAGTAGTTTAAAATAGTTCAGCATTCACAGGAGACTGAACTTCTATTAAAGTGGCTAGTTCACTCGCAAATGCCAGTGTTTGGACGGGTTAAGCTATCGACTTCGAGTTTAATACTTATTGCATTTCGCTTCATCAAAAACTGCTTAAAACTATCGCCGAATCAAACCTTCACACATACATCTATGGGGTTTGAATGGTGGAAACGTGTTTCGAATAAGACTCGAAGACGAAACCATCTGGAATTATCATCGTCATTACACCAGGAAAAGAACCAAGGAAGTAATGATGTACCGGCCTCTTAGTAATCTAGCTGAACCCTTGAGCAATGTATATGAGTAATAAGGAAAAATATATTTCCCCTGGCAAAACTCAAAGGAGCTTCATAAAACTCTTGGTGAACTAAATTTCCTCAGTTTCATTTTACTGATTATTATTATTATTATTATTATTATTATTATTATTAGTATTATTATTATTATATTCGAATAAGCCCATTCAGACTACGCAAAGTACTTAGAGGCGTGAATTTGTCTTCCTCTGCGCCCATATTTCTTTCATTAATTTACTGTGGGCTTCCTTGTCTTCAGACCAGGGTGTTCCGGTCTTCCTCTTTGGTCTTTCATCTTGGTCAACTTGCCATTTATGAATTTTGGATCTGAAGATTACCCTGGTGTGGATATCTCCTGCTGTAATTCCTGCTTGTTTCAAATCGGTTTTAATTTCGCCAATCCATTTCATTGTGTCTGCTTTAGTCTTAATCCTATTTTGATAGAATTCGACTATTTGTTTGGTAAGTCTGTCTGAATGCATTCGTTTAATATGACCATAGAATCTTAGCCTGCGTTTTCTAATATCAATGTGAATATTTGTGTGTTGTTTGATTTCCTGTCTGCCGGTGAGTTTCGGGCCTAGAATTTTTCTTATGATTTTGCGTTCCTTTTTCTCAATGTTTTCAATGTCTGCTTTCCTTATTATTATTATTATTATTATTATTATTATTATTATTATTATTATATTATTATTATTATTATTATTTCTTAATCTGCTTTCCCTCGGACTCAGCGAGGGATCCCACTTCTACCGCCTCAAGGGCAGTGTTCTGGAGCGTGAGACATTGGGTCGGGGGATACAACTAGGGAGAATGACCAGAACGTTGACCAGGCGGCCTCACCTGCTATGCTGAACAGGGGCCTTGGTGGGGGATAGGAAGATTGGAAGGGACAGGCAAGGAAGAGTGAAGGAGGGGGGCGTGGCCTTAAGTTGGGTACCATCCCGGCATTTGCCTGGAGGAGAATTGGGAAACCACGAAAAACCACTTCCAGGATGGTCGAGGTGGGAATCGAACCCACCTCCACTCAGTTGACTTCCCGAGACTGCGTGGACCCCGTTCGAGCCCTCGTAACACGTTTCAAATTTCGTGGCAGAGGCGGGAATCGAACCCGGGCCTCAGGCAGCTAACCACACTCACCACTACACCACAGAGGCGGCAGTAATGATTTTAAAAGTAGAAAACATAACAATATGAAGATAAAGCTGAAATTGAAGAGGACAAATTGGGATAAATATTCGTTTATAGGAGAGGAGTTAGGGATTGGAATAATTTACCAAGGGAGATGATCGATAAATTTCTAAATTCTTTGAAATTATTTAAGAAAAAAAAAGATGAGTTGATACTATACTACCCTGGCAAAAACCGTTTGTCTGGCTACACAATACCTTCCTCATTCTCACAACATCTATTGTATTTGTTCACAGTCGCCCAGAACGCAGACCAGGTGATTCAGGTGATATGACATTCAGACAATGACAACCATGGCTGTCATACGCAAGAGACTGCAAATGGCTAAAGAACAGTGCAACGAAGTAAATCTCAAAAAAGAGAACAGCCGACTGAGGAATTATATATTTAACAAGTGAACTTTTATTTCTGCTCGTAAGCTCGTTCGAATAGTCTTGTCAATGTGACCCTCCCAGGCGAAAGTTGTCACTATGACGTAGACAAAATGGCGACATGTGAGCGATTACTGACAGGAAAGCCGGTAGAAAGTTGGATAATGTTCAGACGATAATTCGCCAACTATGTGTATGTGTTCACTTATCCATTGTATTATATAGCATAATCTGGCTCTCCAATACAATGGCGGCGAAACGCCCTTGAGTTAGATGGCAGATAATGACCGGGTATATGTAATTATAATTAGAGTTGTAAGTTTGAGATTTACCGCGTTTGTTCTACTTGTTTCGCTATGCTGTATCTCGTCTGCGCCAGAATTCCGAATGGCAATAAGAAAATCAGCAGAATTCAACAGCTATCTTTGGGAATTTAAATGAATTTCGTGATATTTTGGTTTCATAGTGATCGACAGCCCAGTAGAAACAACTACAGTGTGTTTTTAATAAAGTGGGGCTCTTCCGTTAAGATGATTCAATAATATACAGCTCACTGATCAGTTAATAATAATAATAATAATAATAATAATAATAATAATAATAATAATAATAATAATAATAATAATAATAATAATTTTGTTCTTGTTGTTTGAGTCAGTCCATAGACTGGTTTGACGCTGCGGTCCATGCCACCCTATCCTGTGCTAACTTTTTCATTTCTACGTAACTACTATATTCTACAGTACATATGTTCTAATCTGGTTGTCATATTCATACCTTGGTCTACCGCTACTGTTCTTACCGTCCACATTTCCCTCAAAAACCAACTGAAGAAGTCCTGGGTGTCTTAAGAGATGTGTCCTATCTTTATATATATCTTATTCTCGTCGAATTTAGCCAAATCGATCTCCTCATCTCTTCATTTGTGTGATTCGATCTACCATCTCACTTTCAACATTTTTCTGTAATAATAATAATAATAATAATAATAATAATAATAATAATAATAATAATAATAATAATAATAATAATAATAATAAAATGTCATATGGCTTTTAGTGCCGGGATATCCCAGGACGGGTTCGGCTCGCCAGCTGCAGGTCTTTATATTTGACTCCCGTAGGCGACTTGCGCGTCGTGATGAGGATGAAATGATGATGAAGACAACACATACACCCAGCCCCCGAGCCATTGGAATTAACCAATTAAAGTTAAAATCCCCGACCCAGCCGGGAATCGAACCCGGGACCCTCTGAACCGAAGGCCAGTACGCTGACCGGTCAGCCAACGAGTCGGACTATAATAATAATAATAATAATAATAATAATAATAATAATAATAATAATCCTATGGCCTCGTCTGAATTAATGTCACTTCAAATGATGACCAATCGATCTCGTTAGCGAAGAAAGCACTAATTTGACGTCCCCATGTAAGCCATCGCAACGTGTACACGCATGCACGGAAATGGTGTCCTGACATAAACAATTAACACTGCCCCACTCCAGTTCCGAAATGGAAGGAAAGGGAGTGAAAGGCTGGTGATGAAGGCATAGTGTGTCTATTGCTGTATATCCGCCACTGTGCCCATTTGAATTACTAAAAAGTCTTGAAGTCTGTTAAGCGAGGAGGTGGAGGAATCCATGCTTTGTTTGTATCAGGAACCATTTCTGTGCATGCGCGTACCTTTTTTCAGAGCAGGAGTGGGAGATGAGGGTGTAAATGCGTTACTTTCGCAGATACATCTGACTAGTTCTCCCCCGCTAGTGTTCTTTTGCAGCAAGATGCAGGAATACGCTAATATAATGTTACATAACATCTGATGTTACGCTTCCTAGAGACAGTGCTCTCTAACGCTTTAGGAGCCCACAAGGTTCCAAATACAGAATAATTTATCGATCCCATAATGGTTATGCAACTGTTTTTCAGATGATATCTTTCCCTTCATTACCTTACATCATAGCGCAGTGCGTAAAAGCACGCTCCTTAATAGGACTGCTAATTCCAAGTCCAATGGCTCGATCCTGTGCCATGGTGACTTTCAGCGGGTACCTCAGTATCTAATTTACCTCAGTTTGAACCTGGTTAGTAAAGATCACGAAGACCCAAGAAGGAATGGAAGGTAAAGGTTTTCACTTTTCATACTCTCGGCATGAAATGGAATATTTAGCGCTATACCTGACGACTTTTGTCTAGGAATTAACCTGCGACCCATTTGTGAACCGCAGTTCAATTTACCTCTTGGGAAGAGGAACTGTATTTCTGGGTAAACCAAGCAGGTCTTTGAGCCTCATCTAGGCATCCTCCGAAAGTTGGATGATAGCACATTCATTAAATATCATTTCTCAATTCTGGACACAAATACGAGGGGAAATCCGGAACAGTCAATGGTGATGGTAATTTTATAGGTCAGGGCCCACAAACGAGGAATTTAATAATAATAATAATAGTAATAATAATAAGAAGAAGAAGAAGAAGAAGAAGAAGAAGGCGGAGGAAATTCAGACAAGAAATGTACTCTTAAGATAGAGAAGATTACGGACAGAATGCGCAAACGCAGGGCTCACTTCTACGGTCACTTACGACGGATGGACGACTCTCGGTGGACAAAACGCATTTTTAACAATTTCGACTCTAAATCAAAAACAACAATTCCCTGATACACTAACGTCAAGAAAGACCTCGAAGAAATGGGCCTATGACCAGATGACTCACACAAACGAGACCTTTTCATAACAAGCATTGTGATTTTTGGATCTTTCCAAGATGAGAAATGGACAGAGAACTGGTGCAAAGTGGTTGTATGAGCGCCGTACTTCACACAGTGATCTAATGAAATCTACTGGAATTGAAAAACGCCAGAATGTATAGTGGTCCCTAGTTGGCTGATTAGCGAATGATAGACTAATAATAATAATAATAATAATAATAATAATTTTACGTCCTACACGGTTTTCGAAGACGCCATGGTGCCTAAAGTTGCTCTTGCAGGAGTTCCTTTACGTGCCAATAAATCTACCGACACGAGGCTGTCGTAAATAAGTGCTTTCAAATACCATCTACTGAACCGGGATCGAACCCACCAATTTAAGTTCAGATGACAGTGCTCTACCGTCTGAGCCACAAGGACCGACGTAGAGTATGGTCAGAATCAAACAGAAGTTCTAATCATAAATAAACCACATTAGGTCGCTAAAGCCGTACAAATACACGGAGAATATACGCAGTTTATCGCCAATCATGGCAGACATGCCGGCTTGTTATAGAAAGTTGGTACCCACTCGTCATGGCCATAGTATTGGAGTTGAGACGGAGCGAACGAGGAACCTGTTCCACGTCCCCTACGACACTCGCAACTCACGAGAGAGAAAGCTGTAGTGTACGCAATACTTCGCAATACAACAGACTACTTGCTGGCGGCGCACACAACATACACTGACAATTTGCAGGGCTGTACAATTCTCGCGCCAGTCCTCCATATGAGGCACAGATGAACTGATTTTAACCTTCAGTCAGACGCAATGATTCATGGAACAGTGAGCGCAACAGCTCTATTTTGTGTCAGTAAATCTAATCGACGCGAGGCTGCCATATCTGAGCACCTTCAAACACCATGGGACCGAGTGGGAATCGAACCCACCAACTTGGGTTCAGAAAACGTGACATAGAGGAATTAACCAAAGTTAAAATCCACGGCAATCCACGACTTGGCCAAGATTCGAACTCGGGGCCCTCTGAACCGAAGGTCAAGGATCCAGACAGTGAAGATGACAATACTTTTTGAAATAGTTCTGCAGACTTTGTGGGTGAATGGGTCCTACCTGATCGGTGACTTCAGGAACACCTGCCCTCAGGTGCAAACGCGGTATGAAGTTCTATTAGCTGTTCATAATGTGTTATTTAATAGTAAAGGGATAACTTGAAAAAGTGAACAATCGATGCCGTGCAAAACGTGATGTGGAACAAATGTTACCATACAGAGGCAGAATACATTCATGGTATTTATTATTACTTTTTTACAATTTGGTTTAAGTCACACCAACACAGATAAGTCTTATGACGGCAATGGGATAGGAAAAGGCTAAGAGTGGAAAGGAAGGGCCCGTGGCCTTAATTAAGGTACCGCCTCTGCATTTGCCTTGTGTAAAAATGGGAAACCACGGAAAACCAACTTCAAGGCTGTCGATAGTGGGTTTCGAATCCACTATCCCACAGCTGCGTGACGCTAACCGTCCGGCCAACTTGCTCGGATACGGTATCTTCTGGCTCTTGTTACCGAAAAGATGACCCTCAGAATCTCCCAAGTTGGGGGACGATGACCTAAATGACCCTTTAAAAAACAAGCATCATCAGGATCATCATCTCCCAACTCGAGAGCGCAAGTTGGTGATCAGGAGAACCCTCCCTGAGTCTAGCATTGTTTGTGCCTGTCCGGCCTCCCTTGGTCATCTCTCGTTCTCTTCCGACCCGGATGGTATTAGGTTTGTGAGTTTCAGTTTCACGCCCTTCGTGGCGCTTCCTTTCTTTTTTGCCGATACCTTCGTTCTGTGAAGAATTGGACATCCTCCTTTCTCCTTTCTGATTGGAGGAGAGGACGGCTGGCCAGTTGAATCACCACCACCACCCGCAACGCGCACCAGATCAACTTTGACGCAAAACAACGAATGAGTCTCTACACGACTGTGAGATATTAAGCAGTGAAAATTTCATTTTCGAATGAACTGTCATTTACTGCGCAGTCGAACTTGTCGAATATCTGTCTCAGACTTCTGTCTTTGAAATTCAAATATGTGTTTGTTCTGTGATGGGTAGACCAGTCTGTAACAATGTTTTCCTTTTCCTTCTGAACAGTTAAGAACATGCGTTCCCCACTGCTTTGTATTGCGGAGAACTTTCCCTACAGCCTTCCCAAAGTCTGAATACCTTCCAGCAATAAAATATGGGTGTGTGAAGAGGAAGTATCGTATTATGTAAGTCACCTCACGGGCTACAGTGGTCCGTAATTCCGCGTAACGCATGAGAACTACTGTTTCCGCGAGACTGGTTTTACAGATCTTTGAGACTGACAAAAGATATTTTTAGAAAGTTCAGAACCTACAAATTTGTTTGAATAAAAAGTCGTATAACAATACCAGCCCCGTAATTCATGATGAGACCCAGAGTCCCTATATTCGATTCCTTGTCAGTCCAAGGATATTGATTCACTCACCCTCGCAAGGAGCTGCCTGACATGAAATTCAAGCAGACTGGCTGAGGAAGTCATCACGCTGACTGCGTGGCATTCTTAATATTTACAGGCCAATACGTGCCACGGTATTTTTATTTAAAAAATATCGATGCTATTGTTTCCTACATACAGTATTTGTAGTAATATTTGAAATAAACAATGTGTGTCTCTTTGTCAATAGTTTTCTAACTGTCCTCTTCAAACTGATGCGATTCCCTGCGCGTAGGACATTAACTTGCATGATAACTAGTTACTGTGGTGAGTGTACTGGTGTTAGATTATTATTATTATTATTATTATTATTATTATTATTATTATTATTATTATTATTATTATTATTATTATTATTATTACTGTTGTGTGTCTCACAGTGGTGGAATTTTATTTCGGTTATATTTTGACTATGTTTAAACTGTGTCTTATCTAGTATTAATTACGGTAGTATGAATTATGACTTTAATGTATACTAATTGGTTTAGTGTAAGGGAAGGCCCAATGGCCCTAACTACGCCAATAAAGACATCTATCTATCTATCTATCTATCTATCTATCTATCTATCTATCTATCTATCTATCTATCTATCTATCTATCTATCTATCTATCTATCTTTGACTGGAGCTACCACTGATACTTGCAACTATTTTCGCCAATGCCAATCAGGATTAAGACAGTTCTTAGTGGAAGATCCAACTTCACAATCAAACGCAATATGAATCTTATCACAAGGGTGTAAGGAAACCTTAAATTGGTCGTTCGATTCCAGGTCACGGTGTATTCCATTGGCTATCATGGATCAAGCTGCTTCTCTTGACTCGCCCTGCACCACTTGCCATTCCCTCTATCTTTATGATCCAATCAAATACTGGAAGAGTAATTCGTTTGAAGATCACAAAATTCCTATCCAAATGTCAATTAAATATTAATATTATAAGAGTGCGGACAAACTGCACTGAGTGTACTGGTTTGATAGATTATGACTTCGCAGTAGCACACTGAAGGCGACTCAGTGACGGGAGAGTGATAGGACTAGGGGTGCAACCCTTGCATTTGCCTGGTGTGAAAATGAGAAACCACGGAAAACCATCCTCAGGGCTGCTTACCGATAGTGGGATTCGAACCCATCATCTTCCGAATGTAAGCTCACAGATATGCGACCCAAACCGCATGGAATCTGATAGACGCTACGTCCATAGTCGATAAATAAAAAACAAGGATTTTTATTTATAATAAATTCACCATTAAAATATATTGTGCGTGGAACCATGACCACCGATTCCGAAATTCGTTGGCGTGTCGTAAAGTGTTAGGGTGTTGCTTTAGGGCAATGAAGGCTGGGCACTAAATGGTTTGTCAATAAACCGACTACAGGCCTCTCAAACGCGGACGTTTTCCATGAGTAGATTGGGTCTCCTAACCGGGAAGTCATGTGAAGTGCTAACCTTCGTAAAACACAAGCAAGGGGCATGTTTTGGTTAAATCTTTCGAAATGCAAACGCACTCTGATGTAATTGATCATAGACGCAGGGTCACCACATGCTACGGATTTTGCGGACAATCCGCGATTTTATAGAGTAAGAAGAACGTCTCGGCTGAAAAGACAGAAATACGCGATATTTGATTATAGTTATTTTGAAGTTTTGTAAGTCAACTTTGGGTAGTTTAACTTTGCCACCAAATATATAAATATTATCATGAACGAAGATATATCTTTGATCATGAAGGTATACGCTAATCTTCGCCATTACTGCAATGCTGTGTTTCTGGGGGCAGTAGGCCTACTCTGAACGTTTCAGAACTGTAGGGTACAATTTCTCTATTCTTCGGCATAATGCGAATGTACGCAGATCAACAGCTTATTCGAAATCAAACCAAGTCCCTTTGACTCTAAGAAGTACAAGAGGTGTTCAAATGCTTTGTGAAAAATAAATACACATTTTTGTAGTAATACATGTCCTCTTCATTGAGAGAAGTAGATACAAACGTAATGGCGTTATCTTTTAATGATAAATATTTCCTTATATCAAACCTAACCAAACCCCATGGTTCAAGTGCCCCGAAGGGACCCTCAGATCTTGGTAAAAATACCAGACCTGGCCGAGAATCAAACCCGGGGCCTGCACATAAGAGACAAACAAGTACGCTAACCCTACACAACGGGGCCGGCCTTCCTTATATCGCGTACTGATAGATAAAATATGTCATGTTTTTTAATTCTTAAATTGTGGCAATGTCCTGATTTTCGACCTTTAGATTATGATAACCGTGATATGCAACTCTCATACAGGAACACAAAAAAAGGAAACATTATTCCATGATGGTCTCCAAACTTCTGCGAGGAGGACGAGGAGGAGGCGCCATAAGAAGAAACCCATCAATGGTAGTTTCTATATGAAAGTTACCGCCGTAGGATTCACTCGATCCAGGGAGGCTGCTTTATTTCCAATATTCATTTCTATCAACTTCTGGTTCCCTAGTGTTACTTCGAACACAACCGGAACCAAATGTTCTGATTAGAGTTTAAAGTACCTGTTGAATTACGCAACAGCAACAGACCATATTTACATTGTTACTAACCACATCGACTGGCAGTGTAATCTCTAACTCGTAATCTTAACTGGTTCTAATATTTCACAACGGTCTAATATATTACCTTCAAGTTAATAGTTATCATTTACCGCCTTGTTCGCATTAGTCACCAACTATTAAGCTACTAAAAAAAATAACACTTCCATGAACGACAACATTAAACAATATTATTGTTATGATAAAATAAAATACTGGGCAGCTATTTACTTCTTCATTTCCTACTGTAATTATCTGAGTTTATAGTTTTCACTACGATAGTACATTTCCTTTTATCACGAATATCTTTTTGGGCTGTGGTCTTTGAAATTAGCGTCATCAATTTTCGGACACCACTGTAATCATGGCAACGAGCGTTCGTCATTTATGTATACTAAATCAGTAGCGTCAAGCTTAGTTCGATTCCAGGCGATAACAAATTTCTTCACGAGTTGTTTATCGCAAAGCAACACACACGAAGTGGACGGAGAAACGGTATTTAGATCTCGCACCAGACATGGCGCAGAACTGATTAGTTTGTTGTACGGCGAAATCGCTGAAGAGCTTCCGTTGCCAAGTAACTACCTTGGTAATGAAATGGTGTATGGCTTTTAATGCCGGAAGTGTCCGAAGATATATTCGGCTCTCTAGTTGCAGGTCTTTTTATTTGACGCCCGTAGCGACCTGCGTGTCGTAATGAGGATGAAATGATGAAGACGACACCTACACACAGCCCCCGTGCCAGCGGAATTAACCAATGCTGGTTAAAATTCCCGACCCTGAAGGGAAACAAATCCGAGACTTCTGTGACCAAACGCCAGCAAGCTAACCATTTAGCCATGGAGCCGGTGAGCCACGTACATTCAAAATCGAGCACGTCACTCTGTTTATGATGGCTACGAGTGAAATTCGTAGACAAGGCAGACGCGGAGTGAAGCCACGAACATGTCCTCTACATGGTGATGAAGATAATTCATAGGCCTATCTGTTTGATCGAAGATTTGCTCACCACGTTCGAAATCACCGGTGATACGGCAAACCTTGCTCGCACCGACATAGATGACAAGAAGTTTATGCAGTGCTGTATCGATCGGAATCTCTCGTTCCTCAAATCGATTCCCAACTCGATACATTCTGAAGGACGTGTTTACGACGATCCGTCAGCTGGGTAAATCCACTGTATTCTTAACTTAGAGCATAGAATTGTGGATATGAACTCACTCTTTCGCCTTCTAAACCCAAAAACATATCCATGCTTTTCCCGTGTAGTGGAGAGAATGTACGAGTGGGAAGTTTAGCTCCTGTTTTATTTTGCTACTGGTTTAACGCACGTTTCCGTATTTCTTCCCAGTTTCCAAATTAGCTCCTAGAGCATAACATTCGGCAGCGCGCCAGCCTCTCACCGCTGGGTTCTGGGGTTCAAGTCCCGGTCACTCCATGTGAGATTTGTGCTGGTCAAAGCGGAGGCGGGACAGGTTTTTACTCCGGGTACTCCGGTTTTACCTGTCATACTTCATTCCAGCAACATTCTCCAATATCAATTCATTTCATCTGTCATTGATTAACCATAGCCCCAGAGGAGTGCGACAGGCTTCGGCAGTCGGCACATTTCCTATCCTCGCCGCTTCATTCATTCCATTCCTTACCCGGTCGAATGACTGGAAACAGGTTGTGGATTTTCATGAATAGACTATATATTTCTTACAAGCTCCTTTACGTCACACCGACACAGATAGGTCTTATGGCGACAATATGATAGGGAACGGCTATGAGTGAGAAGGAAGCGGCTGTACCCTTAATTAAGGTACAGCCCCAGCATTTGTCTGGTGTGAAAGTGGGAAACCACGGAAAACCATCTTCAGGGCTGGAAACAGTGGAGTTCGAACCCTCGTCCCATCTCAGCTGCTATTTTTTACAAAGGGAATGATTTAGAAATATTCCTGATATGATAGGGAGCAAAGCGGATACGCTGTGGCTTGTTGTTGGAATTTAAATAATCTGATAAATCCAATCATATTTATTGAGAATAACATTAGATTAATCATTTGAAGATATATTGTATGTCGACTTATTTTATTACATACCCAGCGTTGCTGTACATGGATAGTAAATATCACTGTCTTCACTAGTGATGAAACTTACTCCCTATTTAGAGGCGAGTTTATCTGTGGACGTCCGGTGATAAGTTTTAAATACTATTTTCAGAAACTCTATGAACATGAAGAGTCACATAGCATTACGGCACTGTGTTAAATCAAGCATTAAACTTGTTGAAGTATGTAAATATATTATGTTTTACGTAATGAATAACAGGAATTTTACTACTTAATTCCTAGCTGACAAAGAAAATAATATGTTGAATTGATGTGAAACTGTCAATATCAAACTGTAGTAAGTTTTTTTTACTGCTTTCACATCGTTATTTGCTTCAAAAACCTCCATAACCACACAGGCAAGTGATCATTTTATAAACTAAGAATTAATTTCGGCAATAATTTTATTATTTTCTATCAATTAATAGCGCAAGCTACAATATTTTATAAACGAGTAAGTCACTGAATGAAGTGCTCAGTTGGCCGATAACGTTAGTACATGCAATTCGGGGATGTTCTCTGTAAAAAGTAGTCTCGAGAATTTGAGGTATGGTCGTGCGAGAAGTAGGGAATGATTCGTCGAAAGTTATTAGCACTTTCAAATGCAGAGTAGTGTAGTGCAAGGGCGAGGTAGCGAATCATTTGTCGAAAGTTATTAGCACGTCGTTAAGTTGTGTTTTTGTTGAGTCTCAAATTCACTGTGGCAGAGAGTAAGATGGTACAATCCAAATATCTTCTCTCCACTAGAGGTCAGTAAAACTATGTCAGCACCATTTCCCACCCCTGACTGGCAAACCTATTGAATGGCTGGCATGAAGGAAGCAGACCGAGAGATAGTGCGGAGGAGGACAACACCTGTAACGACATAGGGCGGGCCCACTTTCTTTCTTCTCCTGAAACACGGGGGCAGACTGCTGGAGAATACCAGACTCTGACAGGTGGCTCTTGGCCTACAGTTCATTTCAATGAACTAATCTGATGAAGGGTGCAAAACGCTGTAACGCAAATATGTATGCGAGGCGAACACTTTCACAGCCGGACTTTCACTCTATTCAAACTGCTAGCCCGGGTTTCTCCAAGGGACCTGGTTTGCTAAACCATGATCTGGAACTGCCTCCTAAATGTATTGGTAGACGGAGATGGTAGAGCGCTGGCCTTCATAGCCCTAGTTGGCCGGTTCGATGCCGGCTCAGTCCCATGGCATTTAAAGGTGCTCATAAATATAAGCATAGAGGCGGCAGATTTATTTGGCATATAAAAAACTCCTGAGAGACAAAATGCCAACATCTCGGCGTCTCCGGAGAACGTACAAGCAGTTAGTGGGACGTAAAACTAATAATGGTAAAATTATTACTAAATGATTTAAACGATTGTCTTATAGCCTGACGAGACCTAAATAAATAAATAAATAAATAAATAAATAAATAAATGAAATGAAATGAAATGAAATGAAATAGCGTATGGCTTTTAGTGCCGGGAGTGTCCGAGGACAAGTTCGGCTCGCCAGATGCAGGTCTTCTGATTTGACGCCCGTAGGCAACCTTGCGCGACGTGATGAGGATGAAATGACGATGAAGACGACATGTACACCCAGCCCCAGTGCCAGCGAAATTAACCAATTAAGGTTAAAATTCCCGACCCCGCCGGAAATCGAACCCGAGTCCCCTGTGACCAAAGGCCAATAAATAAATAAAAAGTTATTATTGGTCATTGAGCCATCAACCGATAGACTGGTTTGATGCATCCCTTCCGATCCACCACATCCTGTGATCTTTCCATAATTACTTAACTACTATTGCATCCTACATTTACTCTAATTTATTTGTCATATGCATATCCTATTATTGCCCCGTACATTCCTCATCAAAATCATATCAATCGGTGTATCAACATATGCCTTATAAATCCATCTATCCAAGAAAAAACCCAAAATAGTTCTTTTCATCCGTGATCTGAATTGGTCATACAACTTTTAACATTCTTGCGTAACACCACATTGCAAATACTGCGATTACTGTTCACTTTACAGCTATTAGAGTCCATGTTTCACTTCCGTAGAGTGGCAGGCTCCCCACAAACACCCCCAGAAACATCTTATTAATACTGTACGCATATCTATGTTAGAAATGAAGACTTTTCTTAAGGAAGGCCTTCTTGCATTCGGGAGATAGTGGGTTCAAACCCCACTGTCGGCAGCCCTGAAGATGGTTTTCTGTGCGCCATGGCAACTTCCTTCTCACTCCTAGACCATTCCTATCCCATCGTCACTATAAGACCTACCCGTGTCGGTGCAACGTAAAGCCAACTGTAAGAAAAAAAGAAAAAAGGCTTTCCATTCTATGGCAAGTCTACATTTTATATCCTTCTTACTTCCGCCAATATTAGTTCTTCTACTCTTCAAATAACTATACTGACTGGCCCCGAATTCTAGGGGTAGCGTGCCTGCTTTTCACCCCTCCGGGATTACAACTGAGGCGTTATCTGGCAGTGAGACGGCGAACCCGGTCTCGAAAACCAAGAACAACGGCCGAGAGGCTTCGTCGCACTGCCAATGCGTCACCTTCGTGCTAAGCAGCGGTCGCTTGGCAAGCCAAGGCCCTTAAGGGTTGTGCTACCATTGTAAGGGTTGTGCTACCATTGGAATTGTTTTCTTAGTTTTTTAAATAGCAATATTATTATCTATGTTTCTTTTTAAGTGTCCATTCCCTAACATTACCAGACTTCATTCGATAGTATTCCATTACATTTATTCCAGATGTATTTACTTTCATCTTTCGGTCGGTAGATGCAGAGTGGGTCTCGGCCCATAAGTGGCTACGGCTGGTCCGTGGTCCTACAGCTCTGCACTCTGACCGACCAACCGAGCATACGAGGGGTGGCCACGGCTTTATCGTGGCTCTCTACGCGTCTGCATTCGGGAGACGGGACAGGGCTGGACCTCACGGCTGGCCCCTACCGTCGCTGTCAAGAGAATGGTTTTCCGTGGTTTTCCACTCTCCTGCACTAAGGCGAATGCCGGGAAAGTTCCTAGTACAGGACACGGCCGCCAACCCCTTCACCTTCTCCGAACATCTCCTTTACCGAACAAATTTCCTGGCCTCAGAGACGGCGTCACCGTCTAGGAGGCCCGCCTCCCCCTTCAAGGAGGAATGAGAACATTTTAGTAGTAGTAGTAGTAGTAGTAGTAGTACTTTCATCTAGTACTATTCCTCCAAGACAGTGCTCATACCATTCAGCATTCCGGGAGATAAAGGGTTCGAACCCCACTGTCGGCAGCCCTGAAGATGATTTTTCGGAGTTTCCCATTTTCACACTAGGTAAATGCTGGGAATATTCTTTAATTAAGGCCACGGCCGCTTCCTTCCCACTCCTAGCCCTTTCCTATCCCTTCGTCCCCATAAGACCTGTCTGTGTCGGTGCTACGTAAAACAACTTGAAAAATAAAATAATTCTCTACAGACTGCGAGATAACAACATTTGACATTTTAATTAATAACACATCTTATCAATCTGATAGAGATATTAATTCATAATCGCAATAAAATAAATTTTATCAGGCGGGTTTCACAGTACAGTACATGAGGTTGATGACTACAATATTATTTTATGCCGTAGTTTCCCATTTTCAATCCTGTCAAATGCTGGGGATCTACTTTAATCAAAGCCCTTTCCTATCCCATCGTCGCCATAAGACCTATATATGTCGGTACGACGTAAAGCAAATAAAAAGAAATTACCACAACATTCTTCCTAAAAATGATCAACAACAAAAGCAGTGGTATTAGCTCCTTCCCATGTTCTGGACTCTAGTTTCACCATTCGTTGTGAGGAATTATATATTCAAGTTGAAGAACACGATATCCAACAAGTCAGTCATAATTAAAAGTAATCCGTCAAGACTTTCTAAAGTGCTAATGCCTGCAGATCAGAAGTGATCGCGTTGGGTACATCTAGCCAAGGGGCGGCATGCAACAGACCGGTGAGAAAGTCTTGAGTGAGCATGAGGAGTGGAAAGTTAATAACGTGCTAAAGCCTACCACATCTCACAGTAACAAACTTTCTGCTTCCTGCAGTTCTCACCTACCTCCATTACTTTTATAGCCTAGTGAGATCCTCTCTGACCTCTGAACAAAGTGACCACAGTGCCTATTATATTTTTTGAAAATTAAGAATCCCCTTCGTCTACTTTTGTCTTGTTGATTCCCGCGGGATTTCAGAAGGTGTATCTTGTTTCTTTGGTGGTTGGTAGTGTTATTAAGAGGTGATTATTATTATTATTATTATTATTATTATTATTATTATTATTATTATTATTAATAATAATAATATATTAGGGTTCAGAATTGTGTGACTTAAAGAAGTTCAAATATGCATGCAAAATACCCTAAAACTAGCTAAACATAGGTAAAATATAAGTTAAGTATTTTTTTGATAGTTGTTTTACGTCGCACCGACACAGATAGGTCTTACGGCGACGATGGGACAGGAAAGGGCTAGGAGTGGGCAGGAAGCGGCCGTGGCCTTAATTAAGGTACAGCCCCAGCATTTGCCTGGTGTGAAAATGGGAAACCATGGAAAACCATTTTCAGGGCTGCCGACAGTGGGGTTCGAACCTACTATCTCCCGAATGTTAAGTATATTAGGTCTAGGTTACAAGTATTAGAGTATTACACTACTAACATTAAATTTGTATGCTAAAGGGTTTATTGTGTCAGATACTATATACCCTTTATCCCCTGACTGTTTTAAGTAAATGTATAAACTTTAAGATTTCCTATGATTTTCTAAGGAGGCGTCAATTATTCTTCGGAACACCACTGCTGGGCTCTGCTAAAATACCCAGTGATTTTACACATTGGTGCCGACTACAATGTCAATAAACTTATTTTGTCTAACTGTATCACAGTAAACAAGTTTTTCTTGGTTGCTTAATTTTCCCATTGTAATGTGTCTTAGTAGACGAATAAGTTTGAATGGCGTTTATAAAAGTAGGAAAGATCACAATATGAAGATAAAGTTGGAATACAAGAGGACAAACTGGGGCAAATATTCATTTATAGGAAGGGGAGTTAGGGATTGGAATAACTTACCAAGGGAGATGTTCAATAAATTTCCAATTTCTTTGAAATCATTTAGGAAAAGGCTAGGAAAACAACAGATAGGGAATCTGCCACCTGGGCGACTGCCCTAAATGCAGATCAGTAGTGATTGATTGATTGATTGATTGATTGATTGTCTTCATGTTTAGAATTTTAATTACTAATCAGGTACCTGATTTTTGCCTTGAGGAGGTAATTTGACTGATGATGCCCTCAATGAAGGGCGAAACTTGTCTCAAATGGATTTAATGATAAATTCCTAAATGTTTAAAAGCTATATGTATTGAATAGGTGACACAATAAACCCTTTAGCATCCTACATTCAGTATCTTCAATACGGATTAACAATGATTTTTATCACTTGCAACATTAAATGTGTCAAAAAGTGACAAGCGATAATACAGCAGACACATTTAATCATGCAGTCTGAAAGAGCTGCATTAGGTAAATTAAAATGTTACGCTTCATTCAGTATCCTAACCCCGAAGCGCAGTTCTTGCTCTCTTTTCCTAAAAAGGAAGCAGAAATTAAGTATTAGTCTTCTTTTTGGTAACTGTCGGCGCATGTTCGTACAGTACCTTTTTCCCTCACACATGTCTTCTAAACCTCCTACCTATATTTTATGGGGACAGAAAGAAAAATACATCTATTACAGTTCTTGATACACTTTATATGAAGGTTCTTTTAGTGTCTATGCACTTTGGTATCATTTCGTCCAGTGGGTTCCTACTTTTATTTTCACAATACACACGCGAAAATTAAAACTGAAATAGGATGGTCAATGTAATGTAAATAATAGCGCCCTTTCAACTGATTAGTGAGATAATGTAGTGGATAAGCATTTCTAATGTTCTTGATAGCATTTAGAGGAGGTGAGGACAGTGTGATCAAAATTGTATTTCGACCGACCTTTACCCTCGAGAACTATGACCTCATGCTTCTTAGTTCGGCAGCTGGCTAAGTCAACCAGGACCTTTCTGAAATGTGGAGAATACTCATCAATACAGAGTGTCACCTTCCGATCCTTACATTTGAGAAATCATTGCCTTACTCCTACACTCGATTTGTTGCAATCATTTCACAGTTGGGTGAAACATTATCTAGATAAAGGATAGTAGAAATAGATCGGCCTATTTAAAATGTTATTAAATTCTTGCCAACAGGCTTTTCTTCCTCTTCTTGAAGATTACCATAATTATCAGTGCAATATCTGCAAACATCAACTCATGCGGCACCATTATCACTATAATGTGCTATGCAAAATAGTTGCTGGCTTTGGTACAGTTTCACTCGCCAGTATTGTTCAGTGTCAAATATAGGAACTGATTTTTTAAAATCCCCCCCCCCCCCTTCTCTCTCTCTATAAAAAGAAGGCAAAGGAAACCTGGATGGTATCAAAGTACTGTATGCTTGACAATTAGTCAATAAAACCGTCACAAGATTTTCATTTTAAAACCACCACATGAATGAACGTAAAGCTAGTGTACGGTGATTTGAGTCTTAGCCACAGTATGGTTGCTAAAAGACTGGTATGTGATAATATTTCAGCTTAGAACTCTGACCAGAAAGGTTCTGTCATCTAAGGTTCAGTATTGCATTAACTGTATCAACAAATTTTCGTTCTAGGTGATGCATGTTCTGCGGGTCAGTATTTTTCCCCTCAACATTGTCACATAGCGCTATTTCAAGGCTCAACGACGATATGTACAAGGTGTACAAAAAGTGGTATCCAAGAATCATAGCTAATAATAAAGGGGATAAGAATAATATTAAAAAGTCTCATTTCTTGGCTGAAAGGTCGGCGTTGTGGTCTTTGTTTTAGAGGGCCCAGGGTTCCATTCCCCACCGAGAATTTTAACACAGCGTTTAGTTAATTACAATTCATTCCTAATACACATCTACATATAATACATTCCCAATCCACACAGTAACACGCAAAAGCGAATACCTCTCTCCACGTAGAGCCAGCGTTAGGAAGGGAATCCGGCCGCAAGATTGGGCCAAATCCACATTCAAATTCTGATTCCAATGAATTTAGAAAAAAGACTAGGAAGAGGAAAGAACAGTATTAGAATGAGGATAGACTCAACACTATAACTCACAATTATTTTCATCCAGATTTAATTGGTGCAAGTTATGTCGTTCTAGACGAAAAGCATCTAAAGAAGCCCCCACTCCATCTAGTAGAGTAAAAACGTGCAAATTGACGCGCAGGCAACCCAGATGACGTCAAATCAAAATGACTCCACTCGCTGGCTGAGGCCATACGATTATTATTATTATTATTATTATTATTATTATTATTATTATTATTATTATTATTATTATTATTATTATTATTATCCAGAAGTGGAACTAAGCAGAACGATCTTCAGGCTCTCGCCTTTATAAATGATGGTTGTAAAACTTAAAACTACTTTACCTTACTTTCCTGCGAACTATCGATGAAAATTGGGAGTAGAGAGTTAGTTAATGTCTTCATTTTAATTGTTCTAAAGCCAAGAATAACGGCCGAGAGGATTCGTCGTGCTGTCCACATAACACCTCATAATCTGCTGGCCTTCGGGCAGAAGGAGACGAGGTGCTCGACTAAGTGGTATGTTCCGAGCTGTCAGCGGGGAGATGGCGTGGAATGACATTAGTAGCGAATACGTTTGAGTGGCGTCTTTAAAAGTAGGAAAAAATACAATATGAAGTTGGAATTCAAGAGGAAAAATTGGGGCAAATATTCATTTATAGGAACGGAAGTTAGGGATTGGAATAACTTATCCAGGGAGATGTTCAATAAATTTTCAATTTCTTTGAAATCATTTAAGAAAAGGCTAGGAAAACAACAGACAGGGAATCTGCCCCCTGGGCGACTGCCTTAAATGCAGGTCAGTAGTGATTGAATGAGCAGCGGTCGCTTGGTGGGCCAAGACCCTTCGGGGCTGTTGTGCCACTTTTTTTGTTTTGTTTTTTGATTGCCTTTATCGCCGGCCCCGGTGTCTTGACATAGCATTCATGTTTTTGATGTTCTGATTTTTGCATACTAAGCCGGCCCCGTGGTGTAGAGGTAGCGTGCCTGCCTCTTACCCGGAGGCCCCAGGTTCGATTCCTGGATAGGTCAGGGATTTTTACCTGGACCTGAAGGCTGTTCGAGATCCACTCAGCCTACGTGATTAGAACTGAGGAGTTATCTGACGGTGAGATAGCGGCTCCGGTCTAGAAAGCCAAGAATATATATATTTGTTTTTGCTATGGGCTTTACGTCGCACCGACACAGATAGGTCTTATGGCGACGATGGGATAGGATAGGCCTAGGAGTTGGAAGGAATCGGCCGTGGCCTTAATTAAGGTACAGCCCCAGCATTTGCCTGGTGTGAAAATGGGAAACCACGGAAAACCATCTTCAGGGCTGCCGACAGTGGGATTCGAACCTACTATCTCCCGGGTGCAAGCTCACAGCCGCGCGCCTCTACGCGCACGGCCAACTCGCCCGGTAAGGTAAGAATAACGGCCGAGAGGACTCGTCGTGCTGACCACACGACACCTCGTAATCTGCAAGCCTTCGGACTGAGCAGCGGTCGCTTGGTAGGCCAAGGTCCTTCAAGGGCTGTAGCGCCATGGGGTTTGGTTTGGTTTGGTTGATTTTTGCATGCTACAATAGTCTATCTTTAGCTAAAAATGTAGTCTCCCCTACAGGGGCTGCAGCTAGTCCACCATCTGTCTCAGTGCCTTCCTTTCCTTCCACTAGAAACTTCTCCAGGGTACCTGTTCTTCTGGTACTGAGTCCGAAGTACCGGATGTAAGCCTGGCTGATCCACTCGAGGAGTGTAGTCTGGATGCCCAGTTTTTCCGGCACGGAATTATTGGTACGGTGCTCAGTACAACAATTGCGGAGAATGGTTAGGAAAACCCACATTTCAAAGTTCTCTATTTTCCTCTAATCTGTCTGTTTGATCGTTCAGGTCTTGGGAGTTCTTTCACGTGCTGGTAAATTCACCGACACGAGGCTGGCGTGTTAGAGCACCTTCAAATACCATCGCACTGAGCCGCGATGGAACCCGCTAACTTCAGAGGGCTCAAGATTCTTCTTCATCTACTACTACTACTACCACCGCTTTTCACACACCAATGAGGTCGCGGGTGCGATCGGTGTCATGAATGTGGATTTGGCCCTGTTTTACAGCCGGATACCCTTCCTGACGCCATTCGTATGTGGAGAGATGTAATCACTATTGCATGTTTCTGTGCTGGTACGTAGTGTGATGTGTTGTGTGTGTATATGAAGAGGAACGTGTTGGGACAAACACATACACCCAGTTCCCGGGACAGATGAATTAATCAGACGCGATTAAAATCCGTAAATCGGCTGGGAATCGAACCCAGGACCCTCTGAACCGAACGCCTCAACGCTGACCATTCAGCCAATGAGTCGGACTTCAGAAGGTTCAGGGTACTCTACGAAATTGGAAGGTACTATACTGCAGTAATGCTACCCACCATGACATAACATTTCTCGTCATATGGTCAGGCTATCAGAGAAGGAAGTCACATCTGTGCTATAATGGTACTAGAAGTCCTGCTGGCCACCCGATCTTTGCCCCTCGCAGATACCTCAGTCACGAGGAAACTTTCGCTGGCGAAACTAAGCTGTAGCGGCCGACAGTTTCTCAAGGCAGGCTTGCAATTCCGTCCCATCCCCAAACTGGACTTGAAAAGTTCCGAAAACAGGTTCTAATTAATAATAATAATAATAACGAAAGAGGAAGTCGGCTGGTTGAATTCTGCACTGACCATAATTTAGTCCTCGCCAATACTTGGTTCAAACACCACAAACGACGGCTGTATACGTGGACGAGACCTGGAGACACTGGAAGGTATCAAATAGACTTCATTATGATTAGGCAGAGATTCAGAAACCAGGTGTTGGATTGCAAAACTTTCCCAGGAGCAGACGTGGACTCTGACCACAACTTGTTGGTCATGAAATGCCATCTGAAGTTGAAGAAATTGAAGAAAGGAAAGAATGCAAAAAGATGGGATCTAGACAAGTTGAAAGAAAAGAGTGTGATGGATCGTTTCAAGGAACAGGTTGCACAAGGACTAAATGAAAAGGCCGAAAGAAACACAGTAGAGGAAGAGTGGAGAGTCATGAAAAATGAAGTCAGTAGGGCTGCTGAAGAAATGTTAGGAAGGAAGAAAAGATCAACTAAGAATCAGTGGATAACTCAGGAGATACTAGACCTGATTGATGAACGACGAAAATACAAGAATGCTAGAAATGAAGAGGGCAGAAAAGAATACAGGCGATTAAAGAATGAAGTGGATAGAAAGTGCAAGGTAGCTAAGGAAGAATGGCTGAAGGAGAAGTGCAAGGATGTCGAAGGCTGTATGGTCCTGGGAAAGGTAGATGCTGCATACAGGAAAATCAAGGAAACCTTTGGAGAAAGGAAATCTAGGTGCATGAATATTAAGAGCTCAGATGGAAAGCCACTTCTAGGGAAAGAAGACAAAGCAGGAAGATGGCAGGAGCATATCCAACAGTTGTATCAAGGTAACGATGTAGATAATTTCGTTCTGGAACATGAAGAGGCTGTTGATGCTGATGAAATGGGAGACCCAATTTTGAGGTCAGAGTTTGACAGAGCTGTGAGTGACCTAAATAGGAACAAGGCACCTGGAATTGATGATATTCCCTCTGAATTACTGACTGCCTTAGGAGAAACCAGCATGGTAAGGTTATTTCATTTAGTGTGCAAGATGTATGAGACAGGAGAAGTCCCATCCGATTTTCGGCAGAATGTTGTTATACCTATTCCCAAGAAAGCCGGTGCTGACAGGTGTGAAAACTACCGCACTATTAGTTTAGTATCTCATGCCTGCAAAATTTTAACACGTATTATTTACAGAAGAATGGAAAAACAAGTTGAAGCTGAGTTGGGGGAAGATCAATTTGGCTTCAGAAGAAATGTAGGAACACGTGAAGCAATCCTGACTTTACGTCTGATCTTAGAGGATCGAATCAAGAAGGACAAGCCCACGTACATGGCATTCGTAGATCTAGAAAAGGCATTCGATAATGTTGATTGGACCAGGCTATTTATGATTCTGAAGATGATAGGGATCAGATACCGAGAACGAAGAATTATATACAACCTGTATAAAAATCAGTCTGCAGTGATAAGAATCGAGGGCTTTGAAAAAGAAGCAGCAATCCAGAAAGGAGTGAGGCAAGGCTGCAGTTTGTCCCCTCTCCTTTTCAATGTTTACATAGAACAGGCAGTAAAGGAAATCAAAGAGAAATTTGGAAAGGGAATCACAGTCCAAGGAGAGGAAATCAAAACCTTGAGATTTGCCGATGATATTGTTATTTTATCTGAGACTGCAGAAAATCTCGAGAAGTTGCTGAATGGTATGGATGAAGTCTTAGGTAAGGAGTACAAGATGAAAATAAATAAGTCCAAAACAAAAGTAATGGAGTGCAGTCGAACGAAGGCAGGTGATGTAGGGAATATTAGATTAGGAAACGAAGTCTTAAAGGAAGTAGATGAATATTGTTACTTGGGTAGTAAAATAACCAACGATGGCAGAAGTAAGGAGGACATAAAATGCAGACTAGCACAAGCAAGGAAGAGCTTTCTTAAGAAAAGAAATTTGCTCACTTCAAACATTGATATCGGAATTAGAAAGATGTTTTTGAAGACTTTTGTGTGGAGCGTGGCATTGTATGGAAGTGAAACATGGACGATAACTAGCTCAGAAAGAAAGAGAATAGAAGCTTTTGAAATGTGGTGTTATAGAAGAATGCTGAAGGTGAGATGGATAGATCGAATCACGAATGAAGAGATACTGAATCGAATTGGTGAGAGGAGATCGATTTGGCTAAATTTGACGAGAAGAAGAGATAGAATGATAGGACACATCTTAAGACACCCAGGACTTGTTCAGTTGGTTTTTGAAGGAAGTGTAGGTGGCAAGAACGGTAGGGGTAGACCAAGGTATGAATATGACAAACAGATTAGAGCAGATGTAGGATGCAATAGTTACGTAGAAATGAAAAGGTTAGCACAGGATAGGGTGGCATGGAGAGCTGCATCAAACCAGTCTATGGACTGATGACTCAAACAACAACACAATAATAATAATAATAATAATAATAATAATAATAATAATAATAATAATAATAATAATAATAATAATAATAATTCTCAGCCTGTTTCCAGTCATTCGACCGGATCAGGAATGGAATGAATGTAGCCCCATCTAGCGGTGTGGATAGGAATTTTGCCGGCTACCAAAGCCTGTCCTAATCCTCTGGGGCAGTGATTAATGACTGATAGATGAAATGAAATGATACTGGAGAGTGTTGTTGGAATGAAAGATGACAGAGAAAACCGGAATACCCGGAGAAAACCCTGTCCCGTCTCCGCATTTTCCAGCACAAACCCTATATGCAGTGATCGGGATATGAACTGCAGAACCTAGTGGTGAGAGGCCGGCACGCTGCCACCTGAACCATGAGGAATAATAATAATAATAATAATAATAATAATAATAATAATAATAATAATAATAATAATAATAATAAGTTGAAAAGGATATAGATATATCTAAATTACCCTATAAGACAACAAAGAACGTTCACCGGTCATGAATATATTACAGTACTCTAGAGCAGCGGCCCGCAAACTTTTTATGTCGCTTCCCTTACTGAAACAGAATTGAATACGATCTCTTTGTATTACTCAAAGGTATCGAAGATTTAATAATAAAACTAACTCGAAAATATTAATGGCTTGCATGTACCATTCCCTGCTCGTAAGTTTCACAGGCTTCAAGTTGTAGTTGGCTAACATATTCAAGAACTGCGATCGTTTCTGGTTATTCAGAAGAATGCTAGCGGAGTCTATTTTTAAATAATTGTCTTGATATTTGCGCATTTTAGTTTTCGGTGTGCATTTTAAATTATTGACGAGATCAAAGGCAGATGTGGAAAGTGATGATGCTTACACGAAATACGCACCTCGTTCTTTATTTGTTCGGAATTTTCAAGGGAGAATAGGCAGTCAGAAAATCACTTTGAGTGGATTCAGCCCCGTATCCGTTATTATAACGATACACGGGTCATTAAGAGGGGTTAACTATTCTTAGCCAGTATCAACACCAATGCACCTGCAATGTGTTCTGTTTGCATCAACTCACAGGCTTCCTGCCTGGTTCACTGTACTTAAGAGTCTAAGAATAGCAAGAACTGTTCACAAAAGAGATTACGTATATAACACTATATAAACTTTTGATTCTAGCCACACCTACCACTTTTAGGACCACTGATCTAGAGATTTCTAGGAAAAGCCCAGAGAGAACAACGATGTACAGTAGTTTGGAATAAGAAAAGGAGATAAACATCGATGAAGAATGAAGGAGGTGTGAGAGAGAAGGAAGAACGAAGGGGATAATCAGTTGAGGTCAACGTAATTTATGGTGACTTCTGCGAAACGAAACGGAAGTTCAGACACCGAATGTCACCTGTTATAAAAATCTTATTTCTTACATCAACTCAGAGTGGTACAGGGACTTGTTCAGAGCACCGCTATGCTTGAATCAACACACAGGTACATTTAGTTCGTTAACTAAAACAAATCGAGTATAAAAGTACTTACAAAAGTGATTTACTATATTCTATTCTTTGTAGAATATGGTTATACAGTTTAAATAGAAATGAATATTGAACTTCGTCACTAATTTTTGTCACTAGCCGGGCTGAGTGGCTCAGACGGTTGAGGCGCTGGCCTTCTGACCCCAACTTGGCAGGTTCGATCCTGGCTCAGTCCGGTGGTATTTGAAGGTGATCAAATGCGTCAGCTTCGTGTCGGTAGCTTTACTGGCACGAAAAAACTCCTGCGGGACTAAATTCCGGCAACTCGGCGTCTCCGAAAACCGTAAAAGAGTAGTTTGTGGGAAGTAAAGCCAATAACATTATTATGTCACTAACTGTGTACAAAAAACAGAGTTTCTTGAACGCGTTGTGTATAAGCCTGAAGGTACCTCAGTTAAGTAATAACAATGGCGTGTGGTTTCCAGAGAGGCCTGGTGCAGGTCTTTCGAACTGATGCCTGATAGGCGACCATGGCGTCTCTGAGAATGGGACCCTGCCAATGACGAACTCTAATGCTGATGATTTTGCATGGTGTAACAATTATAATAGTACAGGTTTTCTGTTTTGGTGAGAGAGAGAGTGAGATGGCGTATGGCTTTTGGTGCCGGGAGTGTCCGAGGACATGTTCGGCTCGCCAGGTGCAGATCTTTTGATTTGACTCCCGTAGGCGACCTGCGCGACGTGATGAGGATGAAATTATGATGAAGACGACACATACACCCAGCCCCCGTGCCAGCGAAGTTAACCAATGATGGTTAACATTCCCGATCCCGGGAATCGAACCCGGGTCCCCTGTGACCAAAGGCCAGCACGCTAATCATTTAGCCATGAATAGTTTTGGTCATACGAGCGCATTTATAATAGTACAAATTGAAAAGACTATCTCTGTGTCTCAATAATTTATTATTAGCGCTATTAACTCACTATAAAATACACAATAAAGTAACTGCAAATATATAGTGAATGTGATTCCAAGTTCTGAATTTTTCATGGTTAAAAGGTGGAAACCCTGGTTAACAGTGTCCACTACCACTCCCTTACGCGCAGAGAAGTCCTTACCTCTAATTACGTGGACTTTTCAGGTCGGTCAGCATGTAACACTGGGAGAGCATTTCCACGAAGCAGTAGTACGGTGCTACTTCGTTATGTTCCAGAAGTTGCCTTTAAGAGAAGCAAGTTTATGCAGCATTTATGGACGATGTTTTCGATAGAAGTTCTGCTCCCAAAGGAGAAATAAATCTAGTTCCCACTCGACTCCGAGCAGTAAACAAGTGTTCGCCTAATCTGTACTGTGCAAGTCTGAGCGAAGTGCTGACAGGGTGTTACAACACAGTGTCTTCACGTAGTTCAAGGGTGAGCTGGCCACTGCGCCGTGCTGTAGTTAAGTGAACAAGTGGTTGACGTCACATGCAGTTAGAAGTGGGCATTGATTCGATGTAGATTTGGTGATGGCGTTTCCCACTGTGTTACGTGCGTGAATTATATTAATATTATAGATTGATTATCTGTCACTTAAATGAGTTTAGAAAATATTCAACCTATGTGACGCATACAGCTAGACCACTGGAATACATGTCGAAGATCGTGGAACCTACTCAGGCTGAGGCTAATTACATGTAATGATATTGCTACGTAAAAGAACTCCTGTGGGAGTAAATTCCGGCACCTCGGTGTCTCCAAAAACCGCAAAAGTAGTTAGTGGGACGTAAAGCCAATAACGTTATTATTAAATTATATTTAATTACGACGATTGACAAAATTCCCAGCAATTCTAATAGTCTACTCCATTACCGCCGAAGATTCTAGGCACTTAAAAACTAGTCATTAATTAGCACTACACCGTAAAAGTTTTATCACAAAAACACAATGAATTTAGCTGAAAATACGCGAAATCCGAGGAGTTCTATCGTCATCTAAGTGTCTGATATGAGACCAGTGAATGTGGTTCTAAATGCCAAGTAATACGTCTGAGGGTATCGTCATCGACACTTGGATATCTGCTGGCCAGTTGACTAGCTTGTCTTAGCAGTCCTGCCATTGTCCGCTGTCTATCTCACAATTGTGTGGAGGTCTTTTTGCAGTCGTTTACAATCCTGTAACTTTAATACTCTACACAATATAATACAATCCCAATAAAGCCTTATCTATTCCTTACTCATATCATTTACAAAAATATTAAAGGTCCAATAATACTGCCTTGGGAAACCCTCTCTTAATCACTATCTTGAAGAGAAGACCGAATCCGTTCTCTGGAAGGGTAACCCATGACTTCCACTTCTTATAAAAAAAAAACTCTCACCCTCCTCCTCAGCTCATTAGTGAGCGCGAGAGAGTGCAGGAAATCTTGCAAGGAGTAACTGATGAGCGCAGCTCAACTATCCTAAATTGTCCACATGTTTAGTTTTCAGAGAGACGCAGAAGAATGCATTTTATGGTAAGGATTAACTAGGTTCTTACAAACAAAGAAGAAGCGAGGCAATGCTTTAATTTAAGTAAATTTTAACTATTCAAGTTTGAAGAAATAATAATAATTTTAATTTTATAACCCATTAACTACTTTTGTGGTTTTGGAAGGCGACGAAGAGCCCGGAAGTTTGTTCCATAGGAATTCTTTAACGTTCAGAAAGCAAATGATCTTCAGTGTTTAAGAGAACTAGATACAATTCCACGAAATAAGAAAGTAGCTTTTCTGACCGATTTGAATATACAGTACATAGACAGTCAAAAAATAATCCTTTCGTAAGTGTCGGCAGCACTGTGTGTATCGTCGAGTCAAAGGAAGCTCCAACGATGACGAAATATCACAGAAACTTGTCGTAGACATATAAAGGAAGTGGTAGCCGGTAACACAAACTGACCCAATTGTGGTATTTAGCTGGTATCCATCTACAATTCCTGTGAGATACAAGACTTTGTCATCACCAGCTGATTCCTTTTCATCTCGAACTGAAATTCACTTACAAATTTAGAACGCCTGTGCAAAAGAGCTGGTGTCTTCTGCTTCCTGGCAATTTTTCCCAATTTCTTGGGATCGATATTTTGTGTACAATTGGCCCCGTTTTACGACCGGATGCCCTCCGTGACGCCAACTCTAACCGAAGGGCTGTAGGCCTATTCACTACTGCGTGTTTTTGTGGTTATTGGTAGTTTAGTATGTAGTTGAAGATGTGTACTGGGACGAAGACGAACACCCAGTCGCAGAGCTAGAAGAATTAATTATTCTTGAGTCATTAGTCCATAGACTGGTTTGATACAGCCTCCATGCCACCCTATGCTAAACTTTTCATTTCTACGTAACTACTATATCCTAAATGTTCTCTAATCTGCTTGCCATGTCCATTCCTTGGTCTACTCCTACAGTTCCTACCACATACACTTCCCTCAAAAACCAGCTGAGTAAGTGCTGGGTGTCTTATAATGTGTCCTATCATTCTATCTCTTCTTCTCGTCAAATCAACCTCCTCTCACCAATTCGATTCAGTATCTCTTCATTTGTTATTCGATCTATCCACCTCATCTTCAGCTTTCTCCTGTAACACCACATTTCAAAGGCTTCTATTCTCTTCCTTTCTGAACTAATTGTTGCGCATGTCTAGCTTCCAAACAATGCCACGCTCCAGATGAATGTCTTCAAAAACATCCTTCTAATTCCGTATATCAATGTTCGAACTGTCCGACTCGTTGGCTGAATGGTCAGCGTACTGGCCTTCGGTTCAGAGGGTCCCAGGTTCAATTCCCGGCCGGGCCGGGGATTTTAAATATATTGGTTAATTCCAGTGGCCCGGGGGCTGGGTGTTAGTGCTGTCTCCAACATCCCTGCAATTCACATCACACACAACACTATCCTCCACCACAATAACACGCAGTTACCTACTCATGGCAGATGCCTCCCACCCTCATCGGAGGGTCTGTCGTACAAGGGCTGCACTCGGCTAGAAACAGCCACACGAAATTAAATTAAATGTTCGAACTGAGCAAATTTCTTTTCTTAAGGGGTGTAGTGTCACGGGGTTAGGTTAAGTACATACATACATACATACATACATACATACATACATACATACATACATACATACATACATACATTTGTCAACCTTTCACCTTCGTGAAATATATTTGTTAAATCTCGATGTTAGGGAAATTATCGTGAGATAGCACCGCCATGCGATGAGAATATGAAAGCTATTACAAGGCCTACCTTTCGTCACAGCCACTTGTTATCAGAGATGGGGGCTTGCTTACTGTTCCACGTGTGTGTACGTGAAGGCTCGTTTACATCGTGACAACATTATTATCACTAAGGTGCGCTGCCTTGAAAGTGTAATTCAACAAGCATATTCCGTGTCATTCAGTGGTATATCTGTCTGTGTACAATGCATGTTTGAAATAATTCAAGTAGCTTGTGTTTGATTAGGCTTCAACTTTATAAAGTGAGCAAATAAGGAAGCAAGCAAACAGCCTACAGTTTGACATGACTAAATGTTGCGATCACAAGCCAAGGGGTCTATTTAACAATAATCTTGAAGCACATTAATGTTATTTTTAATTGTAATTGAGTAAGATAATTCTTGGGTAACTTAATTCAGCCCAATTACTTTTTCTTGTACTCTTCCAATCACTGGACATTATACACTGTAAACACTACGTCGGTACCAGGAATGGATTCGGAGTTGACAAATAGGTACAAAGTAAGGGACAGCAAAGATGGACACAAACTCCCTTCCACCCTTCCCAGTACTGGGGTGGGGCAGTGTTGATTGTTTATGTCAGTACACCATTTCCTTGCATACGTGCACACGTCGCGATGGCTTACATGGGGACGTCAGATTAGTCTTTCTTCGTTAAAGAGATCGATCAGTCATCATTTGAAGATACATTAATTCACACGAGGCTATACGATTATTATTATTATTATTATTATTATTATTATTATTATTATTATTATTATTATTATTACAGAAGAATGTTTAAAGTGAGATGGGTAGATCGAATCACACATATGAAGAGATACTGAATCGAATGGTGAGAGGAGATCGATTTGGCTAAATTCGACGAGAATAAGAGATGTATAAAGATAGGACACATCTCAAGACACCCAGGACTTTTTCAGTTGGTTTTTGAGGGAAATGTTGACGGTAAGAACAGTAGCAGTGGAAAGGGAGGGAGAGAATCGGCCGTGGCCTTCCTGTATATGCCTGGAGGAGAAGGACGAAACCACGGTAAACCACTTCGAGGATGGCTGAGGTGGGAATCGAACCCCCTCTACCCTGTTGACCTCCCGAGGTTGAGAGGACCCCGTTGCAGCCCTCGTACCACTTTTCAAATTACGTGGCAGAGCCGGGCACCGAACGCGGGCATCCGAGGGTGGCAGCTAATCACACTAACCACTACACCACAGAGGCGGACACTTGTAATAGTTTTTCATTTTATTTTGTTTCAACTGTTCTATTTTTACGGAACTTGGTATTAAAATACAGGTAGTCTGTCTAGGTATTTTTTTGTTAGGGGCTTTACGTCGCACCGACACAGATAGGTCTTATGGCGACGATGGGATAGGAAAGGCCTAGGACTTGGAAGGAAGCGGCCGTGGCCTTAATTAAGGTACAGCCCCAGCATTTGCCTGGTGTGAAAATGGGAAACCACGGAAAACCATTTTCAGGGCTGCCGATAGTGGGATTCGAACCTACTATCTCCCGGATGCAAGCTCACAGCCGCGCGCCTCTACGCGCACGGCCAACTCGCCCGGTGTCTAGGTAATTGAAGATAGCCCATGTTACACTACAGATGTATGTATAAATAAATAAACAAACAAACAAATAAATAAATAAATAAATAAATAAATAAATAAATAAATAAATAAATAAATAAATGAATGAATGAATAAATAAATAAATAAATAAGAGGGCAATTTTTAACCAAATCTGACACAAATTTTACCTCGCCCTGTATCTCACGAAATCACGTCAAGATTTATCCTTGAGAGACGTCTCCACATCGCCAGAATACAAACTCACGGATTCAACAATGTCATCCATCAAAGTTGCGCAAAGCCTGAAAGTCGTGACACGGTGGTGACGTCACCATTTGGCTACCGTTTGAAGCGTTCTGCTCGGAATGGAAATCCCTACGAGGAGAGGAAACGTGCGTGTGTCGGGCTCGAATTGAGGTCAACTCCGGCGATAGCGGGCGGCCTGTTAGAAATTTGACTCACCACCACGCACTCACAACCGGACCTATCAATTTCTTTGGGCCAAGGTCTGGATTATATGTAAACAAGCTTTAAATCCCAGTGTTTCTATTATTATTATTATTATTATTATTATTATTATTATTATTATTATTATTATTATTATTATTTAGTCCGTTTTTCCCTCCAGGGTTAGTTTTCCCCCGAACTCAGCGAGGGATCCCATGTCGACCACTTCAAGGGCAGTGTCTTAGAGTGTGAGACATTTGGTCGGGGTATAACTGGAGGGGAGGACCAGTACCACGCCTAGGCGGCCTCACCTGCCATACTGAACAGGGACCTTGTGGGGGATGGGAAGATTGGAAGGGACAGGCAAGGAAGAGGGAAGGAAGTGGCCGTGGCCTTAAGTTATTCACTATCCCGGCATTTACCTAGGGAAGAAATGGGAAACCACGGAAAACCACTTCGAGGATGGCTGAGGTGGGATTCGAACTTCCTCTACTCAGTTGACTTTCGGATGATGAGTGGACCCCACTGATCTCTATACCTGGATGGCTGGTAGCTTGGGTAGCAGTAAGCCGAATAGAAAATGACTGGCGTGGTAAGATGGCAGCGAGCGCACGGTGCAGTAGACCACGAGGAGCGCGCTTGCTCTGTTTATGCTTAGTTCAGGGACGCCAGGCCTCTTGATTGTAGTTCCACGGGTGTTTTGTGCTGTGTTATTGCAAAGGAAATAGTGGTGTACTTTACGAATTTAGGTTCGTTGCCTTGTAGTATGCCTGCAAATTACAAGATTCAATTTCAATGTGTATGTGTTTATGTGAAATCTGAATGAAGAGTACGGGTTATTAACATGCCGCAGTATTCAGGTTATGGATGTACAAACAGAACCGATCAGCAGAAGGAGAAATCATTTCATTGGTGCGTTTTATCATCATCATCTTCTTCTTCTTCTTCTTCTTCTTCTTCTTCTTCTTCTTCTGTTTACCCTCCGGGGTCGGTTTTTCCTCGAACTCCGCGAGGGATCCCACCTCTACCGCCTCAAGGGCAGTGTCCTGGGGCCTCACACTCTGGGACGGGGGATACAACCGGGGAGGATGACCAGTATCTCGGCCAGGTGGCCTCACCTGCTATGCTGAACAGGGGCCTTGCGGGGGAATGGGAACATTGGAAGGGATAGACAAGGAAGAGGTAAGGAAGCTGCCGTGGCCTTCAGTTAGGTACCATCCCGATATTTGCCTGGAAATGTGCGAAACCACGGAAAACCCCTTCCAGGATGGGTGAGGTGGGAATCGAACCCATCTCTACTCAGTTGACCTCCTGAGGCCGAGTGGACCCCATTCCAGCCCTCGTACCACTTTTCAAATTTCGTGGCTGAGCCGGGAATCGAACCCAGGCCTCCGGGGGTGGCAGCTAATCACACTAACCACTACACCACGGATGGTGACTTTTATACTGTACATAATAATCTTTCTAGGGTAGTGTTTTGAGTTTTAGGTTTATTGTATCTCATTTCTCATGTTCTGGGAGCAAAATGGCAATTAATTTTTGTAGGTTTCCTTTCTCGAGACCCGAACTTCTAAGATCATGGATTAGGAGTATAAGGCGGGAGAATTGGGAGCCTTCTAAAACAGCTGTTCTCTGGTCGGATCACTCTGAGGAAGACTGTTTTTGATAGAGCTGGACAAACTGTATGCCTTAGAAGTGATGCACAGCCAACTGTTTTCAATTTTCCTGAACATTTACTGCAAGTAAGGATTTACTCATATTTTTATTTATTTGTCATCATTAATCTGACGGTTTAGCTGGAATAATTGACGTGATCTTATAACAATCTTAGAGAATGAAATATGGAGGAGTTCTAGGCCTTATTGCATCAGTAATAATTATGGGTTTCAGACACTGGAGTAGTGGGAGAAGGGAAAGTGTGGTGGGTGTTTTAGGCTATCCTATTATAACGTTTGTGGTATTTGGGGCTCTTTTAAGGGGTGTTACATTTTTATGATCATGACCACCAATGTTGCTTTGCTAGCTGAATTTAATTAAAGAGGTCTATAATAGTTATTTAGAGTAACAATTTATGAGCTGCAACGAAGTCATAAAACCATAACCTTAATTTACTCTATTCAGTGCCATAGGCTTGCAAGTGGCGAGGGTGTTTTGATCACATTTCCCCACCCTTTCATTGTTACACCCCTAGTTTCACGTCATTTTCAGGCAGTAGTAATTTTTTTCGGCCGTTATTATACACCCATTTTTATTGCTATTCCGGAGATTTTCTGACTTCGGAATGACATGTCAGTGATCCCAATGTCCTTATGCTTTGAGTGAACATGTCTCTATATTTTTAATTATTCCAATGCGCCATTAATTGCGATTTAAAATTGACTATATTATCATTGCTTCCCCATAAGGAGAACTCTAGGTTGGGTACGCCAACATGGCGAACCGCGCGCTCAACTTGGCGTACTTTCTCCTGCAGCGGAGAGCTGCCATCAGCGATCCATGTATAGAGATCAGTGGTGGACCCCATTCGAGTCTTCATACCACTTTCCAAATTTCGGGGTCGAACCCTGGCCTCTGTGCGTGGCAGTTAATCACACTAACAACTGCACCATACAGGCGGACATTTATATATTTACTTTCCACAATTATGGGCTGCTCCACTGAGCAAAGTCTTATATTTTCATGTATAATGTGAATGGATATGAAACATTGCAGTTTACTGAGCTCGATAGCTGCAGCCGCTTAAGAGCGGCCAGTATCCACTATTCGGGAGATAGTGGCTTTGAACCCCACTGTCGGCAGCCCTGAAGATGGTTTTCCGTGGTTTCCCATTTTCACACCAGGCAAATGCTGAGGTTGTACCTTTGTGAAGGCCACGGTCGCTTCCTTCTCACTCCTAGCCCTTTCCTGCCCCATCATCACCATAAGACCTATCTTGTGTCTGTTGCGATGTAAAACAACTTAAAACATTACAAGTTGAAAATACATCTGTAATTCAGTCAACTGTAGGAAATGTCGCTTTTATATCCGACAATAGAGGTTACTGGTCACTCAACAATGTGTCGTCTCTTGTGGCTTGCAATGGAAGAAGTCATCGTTGACGACGGAGTTCAATATTACTTTTCCATTTGTTTCAATATTACTTTAGTTATTGTTGTGGTAGATGTAAGAAATATTCAAATATACGTTCCTTTAACCCTCAAACGGCCCTGTGTGTTTTTATTTACGAATTATACTTGGAAGGTATATTTAGTGTTATATTTATTTTCATTGTTACCATGGCTTCCAGCTCTCGTGAACTCATGTCAGTTCTTGAATCTAATTCTGTAGACTTCATGAACAATACCATACGGAAATAAGTAAAGGATGAATATTGGACATCTGTCAAAACAATCTGTATGATAACAATGCAAGCTCCCTTTAACTTTCACCATTTAATATTCATGTTAATGCACGTGATTATATGTTGTTTTCTGTTTTTATTTTCCCCTACAATAGTGATTTTACAATTTTGTATCTTAAATCAATCAATCAATCAATCAATCAATCAATCAATCAATCAATCAATCAATCAATCAATCAATCAATCAATCAATCAACACTAATCTGCATTAGGGCTGTCACCCAGGTGGTAGATTCCCTATCAGTTGTTTACCTGAACTTTTCTTAAATAATTTCGAAGATGTTGGAAATTTATTGAACATCTCTCTTAGTAAATTATCCCAATATTCCATGCTTTGTTTACGTCATATAACTTAATGCATGAGCCAAACAGTGTTTAATAAAACAAAGTATACTCATTTACTGCGAACTTATGTTTATGTGTTTTTTTTTTTTTAATGGGAGTAGTCCACAGGTTTTACCAGATTTTCAAAGGGGGCCGAGAAGAAAATTGTTAAGAAACCCTATTCTAGAGGAACTAACTACCTGAAAGCTGTTGGCACTGCAAACAAACAAACAAACAAACAAACAAACAAACAAACAAACAAACAAACAAACAAACAAACAAACAAACAAACAAACAAACAAACAAACAAACAAACAAACAAACAAACAAACAAACAACACAAAACACAGAAGCTCTCCCTTTCTGTAGCTCAGAGGGGAGTTAGTGCAGCAGGCTGGAGTGTACAAGCAAGTATATAACGAGATGTGGGCCTGTCTCGCGCTATCACTTGCTACTATCAAAGGAGCACAGCACCGCACGGCACGGGACAGACGTTTCTTGCAACAGCACATTCGACTGGCCGCCCAAGAGCGGAAATATGCGTGTTCTAATTTGGTCAAGTATGTTCATTCTAAGAATCTCCGCTATGGCTGGTCCAGTTCAACGAGGATGTAGACTCAAGATGTACTGTACATCTTCTACGTTCTTAGCAGTGTTTGACAAATGTAACAATCTAATTTGTGAGGAAGAATAATTAGAGCATATTGTAATCGAAATTCATTAGTTCGAATATTTTCGAAAGTGACTATCGACCATTATTGAGAGATTCGTCGTTACAATTCATCAAGTCATAACTGTGTCAGTGCACTTGTGAGGCGCGGATTAGACTAAATAATGAGATTTATTTGATTATTCCAACGCGTTCTGTAAGTTTGTAAAGGAACCCTGTTTAATTATACATATTCGTTTATAGACTCATACATTCCAGTGTTATTTCTTATTTTTTTATTTGGCTTTAGGACTTATTCAACCATACAGCTAGTCGCTATTTTGTATTTTGATTTATACACTTTTTTAAAAATTATTTGCTTTGTGTCGAACCGTCACAGATAGGTCTTCTGGCGACGATGGAATAGGAAAGGGCTAGGAGTGGTAAGGAAGCGGTCCTGGCCTTATTTAAGGCACAGCCCCAGCATTTGCCTGGTGTGAACATGGGAAACCACGGAAAACCATCTTCAGGGGTGTCGAGAGTGGGGTTAGAATCCACTATCTCCCGTCTGCCAGCTCACAGCTGCGTGCCCCTTACCGCACGGCCAACTCTCTCGGTATATGTTTGTTAAAGAACTTATACACAATTCTAATGTTAAAAACAACAAAATAAATAAATAAATAAATAAATAAATAAATAAATAAATAAATAAATAAATAAATAAATAAATAAATAAATAAATAAATACTGATCTGCATTTAGGGCAGTCGCCCAGATGGCAGATTCCCTATTTGTAGTTTTCCTCGCCTTTTCTTAAATGATTTGTAAGAAATCGGAATTTATTGTACACCTCCCTTGGTAAGTCATTCCAATCCCTAACTCTCCTTCTTGTAAACGAATATTTGCTCCAGTTTGTCCTCTTGAATTCAAACTTTCTCTTCATATTGTGATCTTTCTTACTTTTAAAGACACCATTCAAACTTATTCGTCTACTAATGTCATTCCATGCCACGTTAAGAACTCTGGATTGTCAGATAGCAACTGAAAGGATATTAAAATATTAAACATATAGCGATATTTATTCGTCTTACCTCTAACTTAGCGAATAGTTCCTCTTAGTGTGAAGAATTTAACACAACATTCTGTATGTAGGTCATCCATCCCATTACGAACGGCGACAGTCTAGACAACACAATATTCTAGAAATTACGCATTATATAATGTAGGCCAAATGCGGGGTCGTTAGACTACATCTTAAATGCTTAAGCGCTCGCCCACTTCGCCGAACGGCTTTTCCTTCCAGGTCTTTTAAACACAAAGGCGAGGGATTGCTCTCAAGCTATCCGTCGCGAATATAGAGCTAGTGACTTTGGCGTGAAGAATTCTTTGAAGCTAATCTAATGTTGAAGAGACAATTGTTAAATGGCGACGTGTGCCAAGCAGTGCTTTGTGTTAAATCATTCACTTTGATGGAAGGCGACTGGATGGAATACCGACAAGAACACGGAACTAGCAAAGGAAACTGAGTAGAGTAGCCTTTGGCTTAACACCGCCTAACTTCACTAGCCCTCAGCTCTACATTCAGGAGGCCGAGGTACTGGTCCCCACGGTCGGCTGTCTCGGAATGGTTTTCCGTGGCTTTCCATTCCCTTCCACTAAAGCGAATGCTGCACAGTACCTATTATAGGCCACAGCCGCACCCATCCCACCTTCTCCGCAAATCACATCACCGGTATAATTCTCCCTGGTCTGAGAGGACGTTATCGCCTAGGAGGCCCGCCGTACACTACCCGAGTACGGAATGGAAGCTTTCACCCCCTCCCCAAGCAGAAGGTTTTAATGCAAGAATTCTGTAGGGACTAAAGAAAAATATTGCCTTAAATAATCAGGTTGTTTCCTTTAATTACGATTTCTATGACTTACAAATAAAAAATGTTCGAAAACATTACAAAAATATGAGTTCACAGTTATCAGATTCAAAAAATAATGAGTTAGTGATTTTACGTTCCAATAACTATTTCTTTTTTAAGGTTTTCGGAGATACCGAGGTGCTGGAATTTTGTCCAGCAGTAGATTTAGGAGGCATTAAATCTATGGATACGCGGCTGGCGTATTTCAGCAACTTGAAATACCGTTTTTTTATCAACTGGCTTTACGTCGCACCAACACAGATAGGTCTTATGGTGACGATGGGATAGTAAAGGGCTAGGACTATGAAGGACGTGACCGACGTTTTAATTAAGGTACAGCCCCAGCATTTGCCTGGTGTGAAAGTGGGGAAACCACAGTAAACCATTTTCAGGGCAGCCGACAGTGGAGTTTGAACCTACAATCTCCCGAATTCAAGTTTATAGCTGCACGCTCCTAACCGTACGGCCAACTCGCGCTGTACCGGTATTTGAAATACCAACGAACCCCCCAAGAGTTCAGAAAACCAACCAGCACTCTACTCTATGAGCCACTCTGCTGGGCGAATTTTGAAAATATTTCGGAATATTTTATAAAACATGTCATAAGATATTTATAAATAGATATACCACAATTTTGAATATTTTACTAAAATTGCAAAATTCATAAATACATATTGTGAGGTAGAACTGCATAAATTTCACTAATAAATCTAGGGTTCTTTCTCTTTCCCGTTTCCCATATAGATGACGTTTTTTCTCAGTATAGAATCTCCGTGCCAAGTCTGAAACCTAGCAGGATTTAGATCTTCTAGAGGCACTGGGAATGATGCGACAAATCTTGTATTGTAGTCTCCTAGACTTGTATGTCTGACACGTTAAAGAAATCAGTTGGTTACTTTGTAAAGAAAGGCTGACTCGTGCTCATCATATTTCACAATGCTGTATTCTTTTCGCAATCGAGTTAAGGCACAATGGTGTTGAACCTTAACGTTTACTTCGTACGCTAATAGAGACGTCTAACACATTTCAAAAGCGCCTGTAAGATGAGAATAATTTATTTATGTGATTTGCTTTACGTCTCACTGACTACTTTTACGGTTTTCGGAGATGCCGAGTTGCCAGAATTTAGTCCCGCAAGAGTTATTTTACGTGCCAGTAAATCTACCAAAACAAGGCTGACGTATTTGAGCACCTACAAATACCACCGGGCTGAACCAGGATCAAACCTGCCAAGCTAGGGTCAGAAGGCCAGCGCCTCAACCGTCTGAGCCATTCAGCCCGGCTTTATGAGAACAATTGGGTATCGAAGTGATAACCCTTGCTGTCCGAGTAAAAAATTCCAACTAAGCCATACATAAGGAATATGTAATTGTCGGGTGTCTGGCAAAATAGTGGCATGGTATTGATACCGAACAGTTATTTGAAACGAGGGATAAGGCCTTTGTCACAAAAACGAAATGCTTGAGTTGAAAGGCTCTGAAGTCAGGAAGTTGAATATTTTAATAGCCACTACGAGAAAGTAGTTCTAATATACACATATCGAAGCCTTACGAGCATGGAAGCTAAATGAAGGAATTATCTATGCTCTTAACACTTGGCTAAATACAATGCCTATCCTAAGACAGTTATAAAGAAAATGCATTCATTTTGACCACTAAATAAGTATGAACATTCTAAGAATTACGGGAGCCGAATGAAAGAAATACATATTATGAAAACACATACCTTCGAACATCAGTACTTCAGTATAGTCATATTTTATATTCACCTGTGATTATTATAATACTTTAATAACAAAATCACAAGTGTCTGTTTAAAGAACTTCTAATAACATACCCGAAAAATCACTTTTTTTTCATTAGCAAGAACACAATGTTCTGCGATCATTAAGAACTACCATGGAAGCCGTTTCTCTCACTCATAGACTTTACTTTTTCACACATCATGATAAATAAAAAAATAAATAACACTTAAATTTTACGTACTGTCATAAAAAGCTCCGAAGTTCTCTGCGAAGGAGTATGACGCCCACGATGGCACGCACATTCACATCACAACAGTCCCGGGAGCATGGCCTCTGCTGACTGCTGCTCCACGCTACGTCCAAGGCCCCCCCTGACCTTGCCCTTGGTTAGTCGAGCATTACGAGCGCCACACTAGAACTCGCCTACTTTAATGTATCATGGCCCACGCACAAGGTTGTACGCTAGCACCTTTCAAATAATTATGCTGCTTAGGACTGACATAAAACTAGATTTTTAAAAACTAAGAAGAGATCATAAACAGGATCGAGTAACATTTGAGGAAGCGTTCTAATGAAAAGGAAAGAACCTCAGGGACCATTACGGACATTTCAAATCCCACTATGATAAACTATGCCGGGCGAGTTGGCCGTGCGGTTAGGGGTGCGCAGCTGTGAGGTTGCATCCGGGAGACAGTGGTTTTGAGCTCCACTGTCGGCAGCCCTGAAGGTGGTTTTCCGTGGTTTTGCAAGGGGCAAAATATCTACATTAGGTCGACGCCCCGAACAAATAGCATTTTAAAAAATGTTCAAATATTTTCATTCAGCACATAATTTAACAATTTATTAATGGAAATTATGAATACAGAGACGGTCCCATTTTGCCATGATAGCACACTTAATCCCTAACGAAATAGTATATATTGTGAAGAGCAAGAAAATCCATAGTAATCCACATCAGCACGTGAAAGACACTCTGAGGTAGATTTGGTGACTATAAAAAAAAAAAAAAAAAAAAAAAAAAATCAACCGACCTCAGCTATGCTCAGATATGCTGTTTCTAGCTAGCAATATAGGGTCATCGAAATGGACATGTACGATTTAGAGCGTCAGTTTGGAAGATTCACACAAAGTGATTGATATAAGATTGTGTATTATCGTTATGCCCTACTCAGGAGCACGGTTGAACTTGCTTAACTGATGTGTTGGCCTGCTTTTCCTCCCAAAATCTCTTCATCCTCTCGCTGAGCTTCTTCCTTCGTTCTTCTGTCCAAGTTATAGTAGCTCTGGTGTTGGGTTTGTCTTCAAAGTGGTGATTGTCGATTTTGGTTCTGAATTTACATCTGTCCTGTACAATGTCTTCTGAGATTTTGATTTCCTGGAGATCTGTTTCAATTTCACGAAGCCAGCTGTTCTTGGTTTTAGACGAAAGGGCCAGGTTGAAAATTCTTTTAGTTAGCCTGTTAGTGTTCATTGTGATTATTATTATTATTATTATTATTATTATTATTATTATTATTATTATTATTATTAGTATTATTATTATTATTGTCTGTCTGTTAGATCATCAGCCCAGAGGCTGGTTGGATCCTCAAATAGGACCACCAAAGGTTATGCGGTTATAAGGAAACCCCAAAAACCAATGGCAGCACCAAAATGAGGCGTACTAGGCAAGACGAGGAGTGAGGTGGTTTGCCATTGCTTTCCTCACTGGGTCAGAAAGTGCTATTGCAGCACGACTGGCCCTATGAGCAACACCTTTCATAACACTCAGATGCACTAGTCGTGCTCTGAATGTCATTACTCAGCACCACCCATACCCAAGCAGCTTCCATATTGTCACAGCCATGGATGAGACTGGGACTTCGGTGGAAGCTACACTTTACTCTGGCCTGTGCCGAGAGATGGATGCAAAAGTACTGTATCCATCAAGAAATGGCAGCAGGCATTCTTCTTCTTCTTCTTCTTCTTCTTCTTCTTCTTCTTCTTATTATTATTATTATATTAAACCATTTACTACAAACTGCATTGTCCAGTCCATCCGTCCGTTCTACTCGACCGATTTGCTTCATGTTTGTTTTATTGTCTGCGGAATTATCTCCCGGTGAATCATCAGGCATTGATCGATCTCTTAAGTTCAGTCAATATTGAGCAATCCTAAAATCAAAATAATTATATGATCTCTCCAATAATTGCAGGCGGAGGCTTACTCTAGCCCGTGTCGTTCATTGTGAATGCCTACAGCTTAATAATTTTAAGCGTTTAAGTTTTATGTCATTATGTTAAAGTTCAATTTGCAATTTTGTGAATGGGGCCTAAGTCTACGACTACGCTGCTACCAAGTTGATGAATTCCAGACAGACGGCACGGAGGCAGTGCAAGTCCGCAGTCTTAATGAAGGAATGAGATCCAGACGATGGTAATTACATTAGACGGGGATCGATCGTTCAATAGGAGTACTGTTAATTAAGAAGTGACTTGTAATTACAAATTAAGAATGCCTTCCTTTGGCTCAGCACACATAGAGCCAGTCTTTGATCCTTAATGTACCTCGTTCTTCCTTAGGATAGCCACCCACCCACCCACCCACCCACAAGTGTATTTTACAATAGCCTCAAACACAAAGCCATTTCGTCAGTATCCGCGATAGCTTTTGAAGACTAAATAAAAGGTGTCGTTGACCCTGCACCGTTGGGAGTGCTTGTTGTTTCACGTGAACCCAACGAGTGTGTGACATTTGCTTCTCGCCAAGTCAGTTGCGGTTCGAAACTCGACGAATGGTAGGTATACTTTTAAAATGAAAAGCCTCATTCCTGTAGTAAAGATTTCGTGTAAAACTGGAAATTCTGGGTTTGATCACAACATCAAAAATCTCGTAAGATCTACAATCTAGTTTTATTTGCTTTATCACCGGACTTCTCGTCTGGATAGTCGCTATTTGAGGGTATATGAATGAAAGAGCGACTCATGTCGATTTATATGACAGATGAATGAAAGTAAACATTTTCAAACAGTGTTCATAAAATATCATGCGTAAATTATGCGCTACAGAAACTTGAGAGTTTTACAATCAAAATAGGCCTAAATAGGAAGGACCAATGTATCTAGAAATATGAGTCTGACGTCAATATGGCACCAATGGGCGATAAAATAGTGCTACCATCTTGTGGTACAAAAGTCGCCATGCCGCGCGGCTAACAATTAATAGTGTAGGTCTGGACTCCGGAGTGGTAACATGCCGTGTGAGGTGTCGTTTAATTCGTCTTGAGGGAGTTTTACAAGTATATGGCGGAAATTAAGAAATAATAATAATAATAATAATAATAATAATAATAATAATAATAATAATAATAATGTTATTGTTTCTACGTCCCACTAACTACGTACTTTTTGACCCGATAGAGTGAGAAATGAGGAGGTGCTGAGGAGGGTAGGAGAGAAGAGGAACTTCGTAAAGCTGGTACAGAAGAGGAAAACATCTTGAATTGGTCACATATTACGTAGAAATTGTCTACTACAGAGAATCGTGAAGGGAAAAGTTGAAGGAAAAAGAGGGAGGAGGAAGAAGAAAGTTTGGAATGCTGACAGATATGAAGAGAGGAAGAAGTTACAAGCAAATGAAGGAAGATAGTCAGGACAGAGAGAAATGGAGGACATCCAGTTGATACCTGTCTAAGGACAGATTTACTGAAAGAATGAGACGCTGAGGTGCCGGAATGTAGTCCTTCAGGAGTTCTTTTATGTGCCAGTAAATCGGTAAACAGTCTGAGCCCGAAAAAAGAAATTAAATAGAGAACATCTGAGAATATTGTAGTGGGGATAAAATATGGACAATAAATGACTTGACAATTTTCGAAATCGCATCTTCAAAGGCTTATCGGTAGCGTCTAAAAGTGAAGGTGACCGAGCGTCGTACGCCAAGTTTCCGCACAGCTGAAGCCCCAGCCGTGTACATCTACTGCCGCAGTGGTGAAATATGACATAGAACTCGTGGTCTTGAAACTGTGAAAAAATGGTTAGAAATAAAATTTAACAATAACATTTCAAACCAATACTGACCAGGTACTTCATATCAACAGTACCTATCAGCGGTACTTACAGTACTTTACGTCAAAAGTTGCGGCCGTAACCGTACACAGCTCAGTTAGTATTTTTATAAGGATGAAACTATACAAAACAAGTAAATGAAACATTTTACTGTCCTTTTACAATGTGTTTATATGCTTTTCTTTAAAATTTCATGTCGCTATTCCTAGCCTGGTATGGGGCCTTGTAAGGCAGGCCCCCCAACGAGGGTGGGTGGCATTTGGCGTGTACGGGAACTGCGTGTTTTTTAGTGTTCTAGGAATATTAGGAACAGTACAATCACCCAGTCCCCAAGCCAGAGGAAAACACTTAAGGTTAAAACCTCCGACCCGGCCAGGAATCGAACCCCGGATCCTCTGAACCGAAGGTGACTACGCTAACCATTCAGCCAAGGAGACTGACAGTGTCCTAGTCCTGAGGTGGTGCGACTCTTTTCAGGCACATCCTCAATGGAGATGAGCTGGACGTGATATTTTAACCACGTACCAGCCCTCCTGCCACTCTTAAATCTCTGGCAGCGCCATGAATCGACTCCAGGCCTTCGACGACGACACCTAATAGCACTAATCGTTACGCTACGTAAGTGAACATAATTATTACTACTGTCACGATTTTATCTAATACTCAATTTATTACTTGCCCCTGAAGCGTGTATTTATTTGTATTCATTAGCGCCTTGTTTTGTATGGCGCGGCTCAGACTATAGAGCCTGCTATTATGGCAAATCATAATGCACATTCTAATTTATCACAAATTAAAAAATTTGGTACGATAAATTATTATAAAGTGATTAGAAAAGCATTCCATCTGAGGAATTGGCTTTACGTTGCACCGACACAAGTCTTATGGCGACGAGGGGATAGGAAAGGCCTAGGAGTGGGAAGGAAGCGGCCGTGGTCTTAATTAAGGTACAGCCCCAGCATTTGCCTGGTGTGAAAATGGGAAACCATGAAAAACCATCTTCAGGGCTGCCGACAGTAGGGCTCGAACCTTCTTTTTCCCGGATGCAAGCTCACAGCTGCGCGCCCCTAACCGCAAGGCCAACTCGCCCGGTAGCTTTGCATCTAATTTCTACGGTTAACATTTACATGAAGAAGGTAAATTATCTTACGATGTGGACTGTGTTCTTGTATGAAAGTAATGTTTGCAATCCCTTCTTTTCAACAGCTGTATACTAAACAGCTAGTCAAAGGTAAAGGCTTCCACTATCCGTAACCTCGCCCCTGAGTGGAGTAGAGTGGTTAGCTCTACGCCCGGTCGCCTTTACCTACCAGAAATTAACCTGGTACTCATTTTTGGTGTAGGCTGAGTGACCTCTGAGCCATGTGCACCTCTTAAAATGTAAATCTCGTTTCTTAAATATTTTCGACTTTCTGACGGGGAATCGAACCCATTTCCTTCCGCCCCGGCCATGCAGCCCTTGCCGTGTACTACGAACGTCTCTAATTTTAGCCAGTAGGTACATCCACAGGCGGGTAGTAGCGAGGATGAATGAATCACTGTAACTATTTTAGCCGTGCAATGAACTAGGAAACTTTGCAGGAAGTTGATGTAATGACTTTATTTGGTGTTTAATATACACAAATGAAACATGTACCGTAATGTTCAGATACAGGCTTATTTTTTCACTCAAATTATCCTTCATAGTGGTTTATAATGACTGTGAGCACGGCAGAGTTCACGCGTGCGCTATACGGCTATTGATAACACTTTTGTTACATACTTGCTGTAGCGCGTAGTAGACCTCTACAGAGATGGATGGATTTTGGTACAGGTCTGTGGTTATACAATGTAAAAATATTAGGACAGGGAGTGTAATTTACAGCAAACTTCGTCAACTGACAGTCTGTGTACTTTTCGAGACTCTCTGTATGTCATTTTCTCATCAGACTGGTATTTCCTGGACACGACAGGCAGGGATTTTGGGATGTGCGCTGTCAGGTGACGTCACGATGTCTCGTTGGTCTCCATGGTAACGCTGCTGGTGCAGCAGCCGTAAGACACTAACTGTTGCGGTGGTAATGGATGTAGACGATAACATTACACCTTTTAAAGTAGCTTAACTCATCAGCAAGGATTTAGCGGCAGGGTCAGGAAGTACTCTACCTGGAAGTATCCACAATGGCTTGGATATATTTAGAAATAAAGACATAGTTTCATTCGGTAATATGAATATCCGCAGCCTGTTTCCAGTCATTCGACCGGGTCAGGAATGGAATGAATGAAGCCCTCAACTAGCGGCGAGGATATGAATTGTGCCGGCTGCCGAAGCCTGCCGCACTTCTCTGGGGCAATGATTAATGACTGATAGGTGAAATGAAATGATACTGGACAGTGTTGCTGGAATGAAAGATGACAGGCAAAACCTCGGTAGCCGGAGAAAAACCTGTCCCGCCTCCAGCACAAATCTCACATGGAATGACCGGGATTTGAACCACGGAACCCAGCGGTGAGAGGCCGAAGCGCTGCTGCCTGAGTCACGGAGGCTCATTCGGTAAAATATTTACTTTTCTTTCCCGTCAAAAATTAAGTTCACAGAAGGAAAAATCTAAATATATTGGGAGAGGAAGTGTAATTTACAGTATTTTGACTTCGTAAATTGACAGTCTGTGTAATTTTCGAGTGTCATTTTCTCTTCAGACTGATATTTCCTGGACATGACGGACATGGATAAGAAATAAAATAAACCACTTTCCCTTTGCGAAAATCAGCTGATCATAAATATGTATCTCGGTCCCCATCTATCAACACATGCTAATTTCAGATTAACACCAGCCTGCACGGTTGCTAGGTAACACTGTCTGGCTATACCTTACATCACAGCCTGCATGGTTGCTAGGGTTACACTTCCGTCACGCTAACTTCCGTAACGCAAATTTTCAGATGACCCGCAGCCATAAGACATATTTATTTCAAAACCTAAGGCATATATTTATACAAGACATTTATTCTAGTGCACCGCCATTGCATTGTCCTACACAGGAGGCTTTCAGTGGTGTCTTAACGGCACACAAGCTGCTAGCGTCTTACGGAGGCGTGCCAATCCAACTGACGATCCCACTACCACACTGTGGCAGAATGCTGGTAATGACTGAAAAGGCCTAGAGAGATTGAATGTTATTCATTTACTATTATATGCTTCATGTAAAAATGTAATATTATTTGAACAATTCAGTGTTAGAGATCTATGGCTGGTGTAGCCTACCAATCGACGGTGATCGAATGGCTCAATGATTCGAATGGGTTTGACACGCAATACACCTACAGTTTCGAAATCCAAGTCGGGCGATTAAGTATTACAGAAACATGGACGTTTTCATAGCGAAATAATTTATAGAAGGCGCATGCAACGACAATGTTCAGTACCTCCATGTAGAATGGAAGGACCACTGTTCTTATCAACTATAACTTCGCCTCGGTACGACATCGTCGGGTCATTTAGTAACACCGCCATTTTGAGATACTAAAATCGCCCTACCACGCGGTTAAGCCTTAGCACAGCTCTGAACTCCGACGTGGAAGGTGTCGTTTGATTCTCCTAGTGAGTTTTTCAGGTATATGGTGAAACAAATAGAGAACAATTCAGAAATCTACGAATGAGCAAGTGGCCGCGTGGTTTGATTCACGTAGTAATAAGCTTGCATTCGGGATATAGTTGGTTCGAATCCCACTGTCGGCAGTCCTGAAGATGGTTTTCTGTGGCTTCTCATTTTCACACCAGAAAAATGCTGGGGCTCTACCTTAATTAAGGCCACGGTCGCCTCCTTCAAACTCCTAGCCCTTTCCTATTCCATCGTCGCCATAACGCCTATCTTTGTCGATGCGACGTAAAGCCAATTGAAAAAAGAAAAGAATTACAAAAGTAGCCTCGTACTTTAAGCGTATTCCAAACACAAAGTATGAGATGAAAGTGAAGTGTGGACATAAAACTTGTCTGTGTAAATGTTATGCAAGGAGCCAATCCTTGGCTCAAGTTCCCTTACCTCAGGATTCTCACTTAGATTCTGTCTACATCGCCAATACGGAGAACCAGCAAACAGTTTAGCATGCATGAACACATTTATTCCATTTAATGCAATCGAGTTGTCGTGTGCATTAAAAATGCATTATTCTGGAACACTGTTGTATATCGAAATGCATTTCTATAACAGCATATGCATTGCGAATTTATTACAAAAGAACAACACAAATGCTTCCATCCCCAAAACTGAAAATACAATAACCCACGATGGATAGCACTGTTGAAATTTATGAATAATTTATGTACTTTAGGGTCTATTCGTATATTCTGTTCGCTTACCAACTAGGTCTGCTTCCAGAATACGATTAATTCATGGAACCACAAAGAAGACTAGCCTAGCTTCGGAGGAGTTTGCTGGTGAACTCCAATTGTGAGGAAATCGTAGAGGCAGACAATAATAGACGGGACATTCATTAGGGATTAGGAGACTTGGGAATTTTGGGAACTTCTATTTTTGTGAAGATATATACCAAAAAGTTCTTGCATCCATGTTTCATTTACTTAAAAATAAATCGGCTTCAGTCAAGTCTGAGTCATGAAGACGAAGTCCAGCTGGACACGATTAGCAATAGAAGGGAAGTGGCTAGAGAAATTGTAGGTTCTGGAGAAATACTGACAGATTTCAATTTGTCCAGGAATATCGGCCTGTAACCGATTAAACCACGAAAGATTTTGGATTCATCCACATAAATAACCAGAAAGGACACAAAAGTTATTATCCGCGCACTTTTTAGTGATAGATTTACACCCTAGTGCTGAAGCGGTCGACTTTGGTTATCTTCGAGATTCGTATTGGCAACCTTTGAAACACAAACTAAGAATCGCTTATCATCGCTGTGCGCCATCTGGCGTACACTTTAAGTACTCGTACTGTTGTTGTTTACACAGCAAAGCCAAACCATAGAATTCATGCTAGAAACAAGTTTCGCAACGGGAAATGTTATATAGTATTAAATATTGTGTGTGTGACACAGTTGTTCGCTTAAAATAATAAAGGTTTATAAAATTCATATCGATCGATCATATTATCGATTCTATTCAGATTTCATTTCCATTCAGTTGGCAGTATTGACGGAACCCTTCTTACTTCTCCAACGAGTACAAAAATCTATCACTAAAAAGTGCGCGGATAATAAAGAGTTTTGTTTTAAAAGTTAGTATATGTAAGTATGGTTTATTAACTTCCTTTGCTTTGTGGCGCTTAATATATCCACACATGAAAATCCACAGCCTGCTTCCAGTCATTCGACCACGTCAGGAATGGAATAAATGAAGCCCTCATCTAGCGGCGAGGATAGGAATTGTGCCGGCTGCCGAAGCCTGTCGCACTTCTCTGGGACAATGATTAATGAATGACACATGAGATGCTATTGGAGAGTGTTGCTGGAATGAAATATGACAGGGAAAACCGGAGTAACCGGAGAAAAACCTGTGCGGCCTCCGCTTTGTCCAGCACAAATGCCCGGGATTTGAACCACGGAACCCAGCGGTGAGAGGCCGGCGCGCTACCACCTGAGCCACGGAGGTTCTATATCCACACACATATGGTGTACAAATTATTACCACAAGAAAATATACATGAGTCTTACAACACTGATTTCCTAAATTGAAACACACACACTTTGTTTCGTAGAATGTAGATTTTCTGAGCTAGAAAATATGGAGATCTTATTTATTCGTTATAAATACCACTCGCGTGTGTCAAAGTCCATAAATATCAGTACAATGCAGCAGTTTGAGTATTAAAGTATAATATTTACTAATAAGAGAAAATCATCTAGTATGTGAAATTACAGAAGACAAAGCCTTATTGGTACTGCGTTAGGTACACTGAAACGTAAGTTATATAAAACTAGGACAAAACTCTGTTCGGAAAAAAGGGAGCGCTTTCTAACTATGTACTTGTCCGGAATAACTGAATATAAGGGATATGATACTCAGTACAAAGGGTGGTAACCGGGGGTTAAACCAGGCTTAGAGAGCAGATATTTAGATACTAGTTTGGCAGACTTCAATCTTCTTCCGCTAGCTTGTTAAGCTATTTCATCTGCATTACGCTGTCGGTATGAACACGAAGGGTACAGGCCTTTAAAATTCCCTTTCGTTTGTACTTTTGCGTGGTCTGAGGCGCAAAGAGTATCCCTGTAAAACTCCTGGGTTCGAACCCACTGGCGGCAATCGTGAATATGGTTTTCCATGGTTTCCTATTTTCACACCAGACAAATGCTGGCCCTGTACCTTAATTAAGGCCAAGGCCGTTTCCTTCCAATTCCTAGCCCTTTCCTATTCCATCGTCGCCGTAAGACCTATCTGTGTCGGTGCGACGTAAAGCCCCTAGCAAAAAAATAAAAAATAAATAATAATCATATATAACTCCTGTATTTTAAATCTATTCAATGGTCAGAGCCTTAACTTTCTGAGTCAGTCTGCGATGGACTAATTCATATCTTCATTTACTGGGATGATGTGTACGTAGGGATTTTTTTTTTTCACACCAAAGGACTCATGTTGTGCAGGCAACTTGATCAGCCGTGACGGGCGGCATAAACACATTCAAGCTGTGACGTCGACAGTTTCTATGGTAACCACTATACTTATCTACTCCCACATCTGCCAATGACATTTTGGAGCTCGGGAAGCTCGCTAATTCATTCTATGCTGAGTTCGTTTAGAATACTAATTTTGTTAAAATATACAGAATTCATTTTTGGGGCCACGAATACTGTGATCATCAGATTCGTGTAATTACTCAGTGTTTGGTACTCTGGAACCTTTGATAAAAAATGACCTTGTAATGAACTAGACTGGATTGAGACGTGTTCGTTCTGGCATTTTTATAGTGAGTGTACGATAAAGGATTATCTGAAATAATTCGTCTCTCGAGATGGAAGCCGAATTCAGCTGCAGTCTTAGATCAAACCATCCAACTTAGGACTTCCACCTTCTCACATGCTAGTCATGTAGATTATAGAAGAGAGCATTAATTGTGGCACATATAACCCATTAAAAATCTTGGCCTACTGAGACGATAGGTATCTTGCAAACAGCTTGTTGGCATCCAGTTCTATTACTTGGCTACTCAATGGTTAAAAAGCCCGGCTGTCAAAGCCATCTCCGTACAGAACATGCAAAACGACGGAGGAGAAGAAGGTAAATACCTTCATTACTCTTATTTTTGCTAATTGTTTGTCGTCACAGCTACTCACAGATATTTTAGCGTCCATGGGATAGGAAACAGCTAGGACTGGAAAGGAAGTGACCGTGGCCTTAATGAAGGTACAGCCCGAACCCGTTCTAAGAAATAGGAAACCAAGGAAAACGAAACCAAGGATTCGATCCCACCATCGGGAATACACTCACGAAGAAATGTGCGGCAAAGACAGTACTTTTGCGGGACGGGATCTTCTCTAGCTCGTTAACAGCGCCCCGTCTTCTGTAATTTTCTAGTTACTGTCACGCATTCCTTCATAAACACGAATTTGTTTAAATAAATATAAAAAAGTGAAAAATATTTTTCGAGCATATTCATTCACTATTTATGACACAAGTCTGCACAGAATTATCCTCCAATTACAACAGACATTAAGAATGAATGAATGAATGAATGAATGAATGAATGAATGAATGAATGAATGAATGAATATTCTCTAGCAGTCAGGATAACCATCAACTGGGGAGAGAGCTTCATTATTGATTGATTGAATTGAATTGAATTGAATGAATGCTCTCAGCGTACAGCTACGGAACCCCAGCAGCTAAGAAGAGAGCATTCCATTAAGGTTGAATGGACGTTACATTCATTAACAATTACATTTAAATGAAAGTAATCTGAACATTTTTCTAACTTGAGAGGGTATGCATTTCAATGTCGAGTAACCCTCTTCCTCAATCTCTCTTTCTCACTTCACCATGTCTCAAGGTCTCTCGGATACAGATCAGTAAACTGGCACGTGGAAGAACCGCTCTGACCTGAACATCCTACAGTACTGTATATCTAATCTTCGTCGAAAGATGCAATCGTTGAAGGTATTCTCACATGAAAGGGAGAAAAAATACACCAATAAAGAACACTCAGTGAAGAATAAACTATTTTAATGTGATTTTAAGTAGAATTTGATCTACTACAGGATAGGGTCGGTGGTCGCTTTGTTCTCTGATATTGACAAAGTAATCTTATAAAAATATTGGTAGAGATTATCAATATCACTAAGTTAAGAATGGATATTGTGAGTGGGTTCATATTGGTTATGTATTCATGAGGGTCTTTGTGGCACTTGCCCTTTGATCAAGGTAGAGACAGTACTTCGTGTCTGGCGAGGTGCGGGCGGACAGACGAAGCTCGTTGCTATGACGACGGCTGCGCCGGCTCTTTCGCAATATACAACATGTTGTGGTGGTCTTGACTCCCATAATATTTCAAGGCAGATACGGTAACGCTACATTTCGCAGGCTTCCTACTACAATTCTCTCCTTAGCTGAATTTTAAATGAGCGTTATTAGATATAGCGCCCTTGCATAGCAAATTCCCAGTATGGATTCCAGAATATTAGATGGAGGAGGATTTTTGGTTCAAGAATATATTTTATTTATATTTATTGACTGAAAGATGTTAAATAAATCACAAATAAAATATAAATATATGGTCTTAACTCATAGGGTCTTAACTCTGTCTTGTCCGGCTCCATGGCTAAATGGTTAGCGTGTTGGCCTTTGGTTTCAACTCTGTCTTGAGTGTATTGGGCGTGCATTGGGCGTGCAGCAAACTATGACGTCATTAGTAAACGATTGAATTTAGGCTTTTAGCGAGCAGAAGTCTTACCTAGAGCGTTGGTAAGAGCTGCATAGCTGTGAGCTTGCATTCGGAAGATAGTGGATTCGAACTCTGCTATCAGCAATCCTGATTTTTTGTGGTTTCCCATTTTCACACCAGGCAAATACTGGTGCTGCAGCTTAACTGAGGACACATCCGCTTCCTTCCCTATTATAGACGTTTCCTATCCTATCGTTACCGAAAATATACTGTAAGTCAGTGCGACATTAAATTACTTGGAAAAGACAAACAGAAGCCTCCATGTTAATAAGAAGCTAACTGTATCCAGTGTGATGACTCTCCACGCCAAAATCCGCATATATACAAATAGTACGTCTGGTACTAATACACTGAACAGAGAACTAGTTTTTGAATACAAATGGTGTCAAATTTTCGTTTGGGAACTAGTAAAATGCCAAGGAACACGAGAAAGTGGTTTAATTAACTGATGAAACTTCACAAAGTTGGCAATAATGATAGTAAAAAAGTGAAGGGAACACAAAGATTTGAGGTGCCAACCGCAGAAAATCTTTACACTCATAACATAGCATAGATACTCATGGATATTGCATTATTCGGATTTATTTCAAACATCTTCACACTCAGTAATCACCTGTAAGAGGACAGTCATGTTTTAGTATTGTAAGCTGGAAAACAGTACAGATGTCAGTTTTACCTATAAATAACAAAAACAAAAAAGAAACTGTAGACTTATTTAAAAAGATTAGTCGTGAGATATTCGATAAACTGTATGCTCATGATTAAATAAATCATGTCCAATGGTGAGTAACATTAGAAAACCAAAATATTGTTACTCAGCTAAGAGTTGACCATTACGAGGCAATATAGGTGCCATTGTTCAGCACTGATGATCGCCGACAATGTAAGTGTCGTTGTAAATCATTTTGGGAGAAATTTAGTGACACTAGTTTAATCGAAATCGGTGTGTACACTATGGGTTGTGCCCCTTGTAATTGTGGAAGATGAGAATAAAGATTCTACCTCTCCAGGAGCTTTCAGCGATATGAGTTTACCTGTAGTTTTGCTTTACCAAATAATAATGATATTGGGCATGTAGGCTACTCCTTTATGCATTCGGGAGGGGCATGAAAGCCGACTCTGACGTAATATCTTACTGTTGTTTTGGTGTAGCAGTCTATCTGGGTGGTCGGTGCTTGATTTCTCACGCTACGAAGGATATGTTTCTTTTCTTCGAATTTATGAAACATGACTGATTCTTCACTGAGAGGACAACCGGCGCCTTATAAGACCTTCAGTTAGTGCTAATGGTTACGAAAACGTGTTAATGATCTCATCCATTAGCATGCCATCTAAGTATTAAAGCTGGATATTTTAATAAGAAGATTGATACTTACAAACAGGAATGTCAACGAACATCAGAAAATTTTCATCAGCTTACCTGAAATTAAGAAAAATATATCATTAGTAGTGCTCGTAAAGCTAAGATTTGCTGTATTTTTCAACATGCAGTACATCTCTCGGGTAGTAGAAAGCACAAGGGGACGTGCACCTATTGAAAAGCAAACCAGCTGAAGGAAGAGATTATCATAGCTTACAAAGGTGTGTACCACCGCTCTAATGGCGTGGAGTAGGTCATTTATACAGTTCAGATAAATCATTTTATTACATGAGCTCCTTAGCTGAATGGTCAGCATAGTTACCTGCGGTTCAGAGGGTCCGGGGTTTGGTTCACAACCGGATCGAGAATTTTATCCATATCTGGTTAATTATTCTGGCTCAGGTACCATGATTTGTGTTTCTCTGAAAACACATCTCTTCCTTCACAATCGACACACCTTACTTCCAGCCACCACAGAAACATGAATACATCACTCCACACAAGGTTGACATCAGGAAAGGCATTCGGCCGTAAAACACGACCAAATTCACATGTGTGTGTGTGTGTGTGTGTGTGTGTGTGTGTGTGATACACAGTCTGCACCCACGATCCTACCGAGTTGTGAGAACAGCGGCAGAGGACGAACCACGAGAAAAGAAGATGAGCGCCTAATAATTATGCTACCCTGTCAGCCCCGTTCGCCGTATTCTGCATTCCAGCGTCCCGGGCTTGTGTTCATAACACATACGTCAGCGGTGTGTGAGATAGATAAATTTCACTTCCATTGTTCTCATTGGCTGAGCTAATATTTTAACCTTGATTTGAGGATACATCCCTGTGAGGTAGGTTATGGTTGATAGCACAGTGAGTGTAGTGTGGGCGAGATATTATACCATCTCCATGGTAACCAGACGGGCTGCTGCTGCGGCTAGCGTAACGAAGGTTGAGGTAGAGAGGGCTGAGCAAATACTGGCTATTCCAGTGATAATGCGCGACTGTGGTAATAATAATAATAATAATAATAATAATAATAATAATAATAATAATAATAATAATAATAATAATAATAATAATAATAATAATACCTCGGAAAAATCGTGCAGCTGAAAACTAGCGAGAGAAGCAAACTACACCAGGAGAAAGAAGATGGCTGCTGCTTTCCGTAGGACACATGCTCTATACAAGAGGAAAACCTTCTCAAGGCGAGCTAAACTATTACAATACAGTAATCAATACAAAGTGCCTGTATGCTAGTGAATGCCTCGGAATGACAAGAACGTCCGGACTATGAGAAGCCGAAAAATTTGAGGGAAAGATCCTCCGCAAGATAATGGGTCCAAAAATCGTGGATTGCCAGTATAAGTTACGATGAAGGGGAGAAATATACCAAGAAAGTGAAAGATTGATTGAGTCAGTGAAGAAAAGAAGACTAAAATTTTATGGTCATCTGTTCAGAATGGACGAGAAAAGGCTGACCAAATATATTTTAAAAACACTTAACAGTAAACCTAAAGTTCCGACAAATAGCTTAGGGAGGTAAGAAAGGATCTTGAGCTGTCTGGATTAAATCGGGAATACATCCTAAAGCGATGAAAGTATAGATCAGTGATCGACAGCTTCAGAGGCTTCCATGACGAACAGAAAATGAACAGGGGATGGACAGAGGAAAGAAGACAAGCTGCCAGAGGAAGAATGCAAAGATTTTGCTCTGCAAAGGTGGCTTCCCGTAATGCGCGATTGTTGCTTAACGTGGTCTCAAATAGCCGTAAACGGCTACTGAATCACAGATTTTTTAAAAGTAAATGTCATTTCTGATAGGCATGCGGTGTTAATCGTGAGATTTTGTGTGTGCTTCCTGGAATATTATTAGAGCTTTCTAAGTACTTTATAACGGTGTATGGAAGGAGTAATTTTGAAGTAGTCATCATTAAGAGTACTTACTTTCTTTCTTTCTTAATATGTTTATTGTCCATGGTTGGCTTTTCCCTCGGACTTAGCGAGGGATCCCACCTCCACCGCCTCAAGGGCAGTGTCCTGGAGCTTCAGACATCGGATCGGGGGATACAACTGGGGAGAATGATCAGTACCTCGCCCAGGGGCCTTGGTGGGGGATGGGAAGATGGAAGGGATAGACAAGGAAAAGAGAAGGAAGCGCCCGTGGCCTTAAGTTAGGTACCATCCCGGCATTTGCCTGGAGGAGAAGTGGGAAACAACGGAAAACCACTTCCAGGATGGCTGAGGTGGGAATCGAACCCACCTCTACTCAGTTGACCTCCCGAGGCTGAGTGGACCCCATTCCAGCCCTCGTACCACTTTTCAAATTTTCGTGGCAGAGCCGGGAATCGAACCCGGGCCTCCGGGGGTGGCAGCTAATCACGCTAACCACCACACGACAGAGGCGGACGAGTACTTACATTAATTTCAGCCAAGTTGATGCAATATTAACAATCACAGATAAATTAAGTTGAAAGGGTGAAAATGCCTGGATATTGCAAAGGGTCACGTACGTCTTGATAGAGGAAAACGCTGTGGGTTAGTGGTGTGAGGAGGTAACTTTATGAGGCAATAAACAACTGTGAATTGCATAAGACCAATTTTGAGGAATTGATTTAACATGATTGCTTTAGACTCAATAAAATGGCACGATTCATCCAAGGATCAAGAGAAGTTTAGGATGGTGGTGGAACAGCTGCACTGGAGACGTCCGAATGACGTAAGACAGCTGATAACGCCGGAGTAGCGTGGAAATCTGTTTGTATAATGTGTTGTAGATTCGCACTGGAGGACTGAGACATCGTTGAACTGTAGGAACTGTCTGAATGCATATATCACTGTAGTGTAGGCCTATGTAGAAGAGTGAGGGATGCCTGGCTGAGGAGGTAAAAATGTGCTCGGTTCACCCAGAAGTACAAGGGTTCGATTCCCCGTCAGGAAGTAAAAAATTTATAAACGAATTTTCCACTTCTGGAGAAGCACTGCCCCGAGTCTCTTAAGAAGGGAAGAAGTTGCAGGGACGCCCTTCTTTTTTTTCTTATTCTTCCATCGGACTAAGTGGATCAGAGGATAGAGTGGTGGACTTTGAGTCCAAGTTGACGGGTTCGAGCCCCAGCTCAGTTCGGTGGTACGTGAATATGGTAAAATACATCTACCTCGTGTCAGTAGATTTACTGGCACATAAGGCAATTCCCACGGGATAATATTTCATCACTTCGTCCTCTCCGAAAACAGTAATTAGTGAGACGTCCTCTTCCTATTATTTTTTATTTCCTAATTCTTCTCCCTCTTCTTCTTCTTCTTATTATTATTATTTGTGAAACATGTACTTACTCTTATTTTAGATTGTGCCACATACTAAAGTTAACCAAGGCGGTATGTATTATTGTATTTCTAAGCAAAGATTTCATTGGATAAAACAGAATATTTTATTTATTTTTTCCTTGTGGTTTAAATCACACTAATATAGGTTTTCAGTGACGCTAGCATTGGAAAAGTAGTCTTAATTAAGGCAGAGTCCTGGCATTTGCCTGGAGTGAAAATGGAAAATTACGGAAAGCTATCTTCATGGAGCTGACATGGAGGTCGAATCAATCACCTCTCTAATAAAAGCTCACAGTTATTGAGGTATTAATTATATTAAAATAAAAAGTAATTTAAATGAATTTGCTTAGACAAAAATATTTTGTTGAACATTTTATCAGCCATCGGCTATTTCTCATTAATATTTTGGAAGGTAAGCTATGGAAGACGAGAGGATGAAAAAACCACAATATACAAACATTGTTTCACTATTATTTATGTCTACCATTTAGTTCAGTATCCTGAAACAGGGATGCGATGAGATAAAATTATATGGCATGTTTTTACGGCCGGATGCCCTTCCAGGCGCCAACCTCACTTGAGTAGCTATTGAAGACGAAACGAATGATGGTGAATTAAATTGGATAAGGAAGTGAAAGAATCCGTTATGGCATATGCATTTAACTGTCTCGGCATATGCCTGCAAATGAAACTGGAAAACCAGCGAAAACCATTCTCAGGAGAGCTGAGGGTGGGGTTCGAACCCAGTCATCTCCCGAATGAAAAGCTTGGCTACATAGCCTTACCGCGATAACACTTGTAGCCACTCCGCTCAGTAATGTCTCACTATTATTAAATCCTAAACTTATGATAAATTATATAAATTATTTTAATGTATATGCCAGAAATAACAAGGTTCAGGCTTAAAGGCCCGAGCTTACTGAGTGATTTAAAAGTCTCGTTATAAGGTTGTAGAAACCAACTGTCAATGTTGCTGTATATTTGTTTAATGTCATGAAATGGCTTTGAGAAACTCTTCTAAATATCTAATTTGATATTTCTGTCCTAGTCGGTGATGAGAGGGTAACAAGCAATTAATCTGTTTGTCTCTTCTGAAGAGAGCATTGCATGCCCGGTGCGGTGTGGCGGCCGGTTCCCGCGAATCGCTGGTTCGCCTAGCACACACACATTCTACTGGCCTTGAGTGCTGTCGTTCAACTTTTGTCCCACTTTGCCGGGCCCGCTGGCTGGCAAGGCTGTTCGGTGGCTCTATCACATGCAGGCCGCAATAGTTGTGTAACACCGCTCAGCCTAAGGTTTTCCTTCTACCGCACAGATCCGCCTTCCTCGCAGCTTACCGAAACCATTCCCAGTTCATAAACTCAAACTAAGATTGGACACCCACAACTGTTCACGTTTGCATAGACTTCGTACACAGGATTATTCGCTGATTAACCGGATATATATATCAATGCTATCGTAATAATTAAATACTAATTCTGACTTGTTCGTTTGTTAGTTGATCTATTAGTTTCAGAATACATACATACATACATACGTAGGCCACGGGTGGGAGGAGCAGTTCAGACGTTAGAGCGGTAGCCTTCCGAGCTCAAGTTGGTGGGTTCGATTCCAGCTTAGTCCAGCTGTAGATTAACCGACACTTAAATGAACTCCAGTGAGACAAAATTCCGACACCTCACCATCTCCGAAAATCCTAAAAGAAGTTAGTGGGACGTTAAAATTAATAATAATAATAATAATAATAATAATAATAATAATAATAATAATAATAATAATAATAATAATAATAATAATTTCATGTGGCTACTTCAAGCCGGGTGCAGCCCTTGTAAGGCGGACCCTCCGATGAGGGTGGGCGGCATCTGCAGAGGCAGTGCAGCTCTTTTTAGGCACACCCCCAATGTGGGGTGAGCCTATATGTACCATTTTAACCATACACCAGCCCACCTGCCAATCTTAAATCTCTAGCAGGACCGGGAATCGCACCCAGGCTTCCGAGGACGGCAGCTGATAGCGGCTAACCGTTACGCTTTGGGGATGGACATTTTGGTAATGAAAGATAAGATCCCTGTGTTAAGGATTCGACGTAAAACTGGAAATCGGGTGGCTTTGATCACGATTTATCAAACTACAAATTTGTTTGCTGTTTTGGAATACTTTTCAGCCTTCCAACCACGAGTGCCTATGAATGATCTATTTGTCTCCATTATTCTCTATATGCAACAAGCACTGTGACTTTATTTTCTTCTACGCTTCTTACTTTGAAATCATTAAACCTATTCTAATCATCGTCTCCTAGGTCTCCCTCTAGGTCTCTTCCTCCGCTCTCCATTATTCTTCCAAGGAACCTGGTCTATTCCATTCGTCTCCAAGACCCCACCACCAAAGACAGTTCATATCTAAGCTGTATGCGGGACTGCCCAGACAAATTTCGTTATACAAAGTTCAGATATTTATGTCTAGGAAACTAGTCTTTAACTTCTAAGTACGGAGGTTCTTAGCCTTTTCTGTGTCACAGACCTCTTTGAATATTTGGTGAAACCTATAGGCACCCTCACCCTACGAAAATGAACAGAAGTACACCACTTCATGGCCAATGAATATACAAAGTGTTCAGGAGATAAGTACACATAATATTCTTTCTTCTAGTTATACACATGACGTTAAAATAGTGTCGTATTTCAACAAAAAATATGAAGTTGAAAATATAACGTTTGTAGCTCAAGCAGTATTTAATGACGAATAACTTAGGGCATTGCTGATATTAAAGCCTCCGTGGCTCAGACGGTAGCGCGTCGGGCTCTCACCGCTGGGTTCCGTGGTTCGAATCCCGGTCACTCCATGTGAGATTTGTACTGAACAAAGAGGAGGCGGGACAGATTTTTCTCCGAGTACTCCTGTTTTCCCTGTCATCTTTCATTCCAGCAACACTCTCCATTAGCATTTCATCTGTCAGTCATTAATCATTATCCCAGACGAGTGCGACAGGCTTCGTCAGCCGGCACAATTCCTATCCTTGCCGCAAGATGGGGGCTTCATTCATTCCATCCCTGACCCGGTCATTGACTGGAAAGCAGGTTGTAGGTTTTCTTTATTTCCTTCTTTGCTGACATTACAATATTTTCCAGTGTCAAAACGTTCGCTTCTTGTACGTAGAAGGTCTTCTTCATACAACTTACGCACCTATACTACGTGAAAGTGCAGTGGAGTGATACATAGAATTGTTTTTTGCACTTCACGCATGCATATAACCTGAAGCCGCACCGTGCAGTGACGTATTTAGAATTACGAATGTAATTAGATCCATTAGATGAGAACGACATGTTCTAGTTTGGCATTAATAAGCTAAAACTGTGGAGTGGTCCTTGACAAGACGATACGAATGCCATCCATTTCGACTATTTTCTCGGGAGATGTTCCTCGTTGCCATATTCACATTTCACGCATTTATAAACAGTGGCCAGTTGGTTACGGATATGTGTATTTAAAATTAACTTAAAACGAAAAATTTAACTGTTTGTGATGTTCTTTACGTCGCACCGACGCAGACAGGTCTTATGGCGACTTTGGGAGAGGAAAGGGCTAGGAATGTGAAGGAAACGGCCGTGGCCTTAATTAAGTTACATCTGCCTGGTGTGAAAATGTGAAACCACGGAAAACCATCTTCAGGGAAGCCGACAGTGAGGTTAGAACCCGCTATCTCTCGAATACAAACTCACAGCTGCACGCCCCTAACCGCACGGCCATCTCGCTCGGTTATAATTATTACTATGCACTGTTAAAATGAACATGAACCATGGAATGAACGGTATGGGACACCAGGCAGTTTCTTCGACAATTAGACTGAACTGCAATTTGATGGTAGAAAACGTTCTTCAGTAAGTGGGAAGTTTTAAAACTAGCGTAACACTTGGAGTGGTACATGGCTTTGAGGTTCGCTAAACCTGCAACAAAACTGAGTTCCTCGATCTTAACCCGCGGTTCACGGACTCTCTGGGGGTCCTTGGATGGGTTTCAGGGTGTCCGTAAAAATCAAGCAAAAATGTAATATCTATATTCGGTATAATTTTCAGCAGAAGGAAAGTACAACTTCCTCACAGTTCGGCTAAGGTAATCCTCTGGGCTAACATGCGTGTAACAACAAAATAACGCATGATTTATTTACCTTTTCAATACAAGTTATGAAATATTTCCAAGTAAGGTATACACAAATGCACGCACGCATGCACGCTCGCACCAATAATGACTACGACTTGATCTCCAAATTTAAATCTAGGTCACAGGAGTAGGATTTGAAATCTGAAGACTTCAGTTCCAAGGTAAGATTGTTTTATGACCTTCTAGCAACGACACGTAAACACTGTCGAGAGAAACTCAAGGACTTGTGCACTACCACCTCCCAAGATGAATTGATCTGTTTTACAGAAACGGGTTATGGGACAATATGCGAGGATTAAGATTCGGTGTGGGCCAGTGACCTTCGATGTTAGGCCCCTTAAAACAACAAGCAGCATAAGATTCTGTTTGGGTGATATACAGCCCCGCGGTGGACGGGGTAGCGTGCCTACCTCTTACCAGGAACCCCCCTTTGGAGGGGGGGTGGCGGCGGCGGCAAAATGACACCCACGGTATCCCCTGCCTGTCATACAAGGCGACTGAAAGGGGTCTCAGGGGATCTTAATTCGGGAGCATCACCGGGCCCTTAGCTTTTATCCTATCCCACTTCCCTTGGTCATCTCTTGTTCCTTTCTGACCTCGATGGTATAAAGCACTCGAGGCCTAGGGAGTCTTTCATTTTCACGCCCTTTGTGGCCCTTGTCTTTCTTTGGCCGATACCTTCGTTTTTCGAATTGTCGGACTCCTTAAATTTTTTTCCCTCTGATTAATGTTAATAGAGGATGGTTGCCATGTCGTACTTCCTCTTAAAACAATAATCACCACGACCACCTCTTACCCGGTAATCCCAGGTTAGATTCCCGATCAGTCCAAGTAGTTTAATTTCGGACTGAGGATTAGAACAGGGTTCAGTCAACCTCGTGTGACCAACTTAGGATCTGTTGATATGAGAGGCAGTGAATCTGGTCATAAGAGCCAAGCAATATGGCTGAAGATTTCATCGCACTGACCACGTGGCGCTGCAATATCTACAGGTCATCTGGCAGGACAGCAGTTATCTTTGCACGCATGAGGTTTTGTCGTAAGTGAAGTATATTTGAATTAGATTTGTGACCCCTGTAGTCTTATAAGTCGCAAGGAAGAAAGATAGTAATAAACTTTTGAACGATGTGATATCTTTCTCTACTCAGGCGGCCAATGAGAGCGTTGCATGACTTTTAATCTTCAACAGTTCAAATAGGAGATCTCTTTTAATTGCCAAAGTGTCACGAAATTAAAAAATGACAGCATTTTTCCATTAGAACAACGGTGATTATCTCCATTAAGTAATCCACGGGTTGAAGAGGGTAAAAGCACTTACTATAAGCTTTCACGCATAATACAATGAAGACTGCTTTACATTATACGAACGTCCCTCCTTCTATACCGTTCAGAAACACCAGAACTCTGTTAGCAAACAATTCAAACTAATTAGGTCACTTATCCGTTTTTTGTTACTTCCATCTCAGGAACTCACAACTGGTAAAACACGCTTAGAAAACCATTCCATTTACTACTTGCTAACTGTCCAACGTCTCATAGACAATTCTGATTCTTCTTTCGACCCTGATGGTACTAGAATTTCGACACACGAGTTATTGTGAAGATAAAGGACGAACATTTTCCGACTTCATTAATTTGAATCATGCGCCATGAAAAACAGTAATGCGAGTCAATTTTGCTTATGACAATATGCGCTGAAGTAAACCGAGAAAATTATTTGAGCGATGTGTCAGAGTACGAAGGGCGAACTCAACAGATCCCCTCCTTGTTTCTGCAAGAGTCTGAGAGTTTCCAATTGCATGCCCCCATTTCTCATCTGCTGCTCAAGGCAGTCTCATTTGCTGTTAAAAACACCAGTCAAACTTAAGAAAAGCAAAGCTAAAAGTTACAATCCTAATAAATTAATGTCATGCAAATGAAAATAGAGTAAGCTGACATTTTTTTACTACTGTCAAATGTTATACCTCCTGCATATCTGAAGGACCTATAATATGCGTTATTGCCAAACTTGGGTAACACAGGTAAAAGAACAAGGGAATGACAAGAGTGACGACGTCATGATTGACTGCGAATAAGTGAAGCAAAAATCGCTATGTGAAATATTTTAGCTTAGAACTTTTTTTTTTTTGCTAGGGGCTTTACGTCGCACCGACACAGATAGGTCTTATGGCGACGATGGGATAGGAAAGGCCTAGGAGTTGGAAGGAAGCGGCCGTGGCCTTAATTAAGGTACAGCCCCAGCATTTGCCTGGTGTGAAAATGGGAAACCACGGAAAACCATCTTCAGGGCTGCCGATAGTGGGATTCGAACCTACTATCTCCCGGATGCAAGCTCACAGCCGCGCGCCTCTACGCGCACGGCCAACTCGCCCGGTGCTTAGAACTTTGGTCAGTAAGGGTCCGTCATGCGAATGTTGTCAAGGAATTCTCGCTCTTCATAATATATGTGCTGCGGGTCAGTATATTATCACATAGCGGTTTTCGCAGGCGCAAAGACGGTTTTTATTATTTTTACAATTGGCTTTACGTCAATTTTATGTCCAATTCGGCTCGGTATACATCATTTTTTTTCGTTATAGAAGATTTGGTTAGACAAAACCTGTGTTGTAGCTTCCTAACTACTTTATTACAGATATTTTAAAATGTAGAATGCAGAAACTAATTCATATATATATATAAAAAGACCGAACAAGTAGCTATGCGGTTTGGGTCAGTAGCTGTTAATTTGTGTTCGCAAAATTGTGGGTTCCAATACCGTTGTCGACACCCCTGACGATGGTTTTCTCTGGCTTCCCATTTTCACACCAGGCAAATGCTGGGGTTATGCCTTAATTAAGGCCATGGGTTGGACTTAATTTAAATATTAAATAATGTTATTGGTTTAACATCCCGCTAACAAATGATACGGTTTTCGAAGACGGCGAGGTGCCTGAAATGATAAAAAAAGTCCCGGCAAGTACTCGGTAGTCATGGACTACACGGCTATACAGTTTGGTTATGGGTTGAATGACACATGAAGACGATTACAAGTGTTCATTTCGTAATACCGTACTTGCTCTAAGGTAGTAGATGACCTTCGAGTATTTCTCACAAGAAGTCCACTGACCTCGGTGGGCCGACTCAGAGTCTAGAACTGACCACAACTCGTCATGTATTTTCAATGAGCGGATCTGCACTGGCTGACTTAGCGGGGACTCAATGTTTTATGAGGTCAAATAAGTCATTCCCCGAACGGCGGTTAATGCAAAACTACCGCATATGCTCTGCTCTATTTTCCAAGAGGATGGAAAACAGCAGATTAGCAGCAGCAATAATAATAATAATAATAATAATAATAATAATAATAATAATAATAATAATAATAATAATAATAATAGTCTAATAATTCTTAATCTGCTTACTCTCCAGGGTTGGCTTCTCCTTCGGACTCAGCGAGGGATCCCACCTCCACCGCATCAAGGGCAGTGTCCTGGAGCGTGAGACTTTGAGTCGGGGATACAACTGGGTAGGAGAGCCAGTACCCTACCCAGGAAGCCTCACCTGCTATGCTGAACAGGGGCCTTGTGGGGGGGGGGGGTTGGAAGATCGGAAGGGATAGACAAGGAAGAGGAAAGCAAGCGGCAGTGGCCTTAAGTTAGGTACCATCCCGGCATTTGCATGGGAAACAACGGAAAACCACTTCGAGGATGGCTGAGGTGGGAATCAAATCCACCCCTACTCAGTTGACCTCCCGAGGCTGAGTGGACCCCGTTCCAGACCTCATACCAATTTTTTAAATTTTGTGGCAGAGCCTAGAATCGAACCCGAGCCTCCGGGGGTGGCGGTTAATCACGCTAACTACTACACCACAGAAGCGGATAATAATAATAATAATAATAATAATAATAACAATAATATTAAAAATTGTAATAATAAAACATGGGCCCATTCATGTACTGTAAATGGCATATGGATAAGACCTATCTGTGTCTGTGCGACGTAAATCAACTAACAAAAGAAAAAACTACAGACCTGTACACAACAACAGATAAGATTTTTACGTAGAAGACGCTTGAAAGTCTATGGTCACATCTGTAGAATGAACAATGATAGATTTGTTTTTAAAAAACTATTATCAATTCAAAGGTGAAGTTCAACTGGTTTTCAGAAATTAAGCATGATTTACAAGAAATAAACGCTACAGACGATACCATAAAAATCGTCAAGTCTTTGGAATTCTGGTTAGAAATCTCACATTTTCTGGAAACATCTAAAACGTCTACTGGAAAACAGTTGACAGAAGAATGAAAGAAAACACCACAACGAATTCCTTAAGAGATTTCGGGTGCGTAAGAAGAAGAAGAAGAAGAAGAAGAAGGGAAAGCCGTCAGACCAAGCTAACAAGTTCACACGTGCCCTTTAATTGGGCATAATCAAGAAGAAAAAAAATTAATGATTATCTTTCACAGCTTTTTCATATCATGTATCGCACATGTATACTTGGCCCTGTTTTACGCCCGAATGCTCTTCCTGACGCCCAGGTGGACGAGACAAGCCGTGATTTAGCCCCTCTCTCCCTCCCCAATGAATAAAGATGTAGCTTAAAAATTTAAATCTAAATTTGGTAAAGCAAACAACGCTTAGTGTTTAATACATTTACAATTTTACCTAAAGATACAAGTTCTTCAAAGACAAAGACTAAGAAATTTTACTTTTCCTGTAGAAATCTGATTAATTATTTTATTAAAGTCCGATTTCTCCTCGTTCGTCTCATCTCCGAGTATCTTTGATTACATAACGTCGTAACAAAGAAGTCTACCTTTGTCTTATTGTTTTGAGAGATGTGTCAGTTGCCTTTGCTGCATTAAATGTGATACCATAGAAAAGAAGCATAATATGCATAAATGAATCGAAATTAAATCCTGCACAACTGTCATGTTCTTATCATATTTACTTGTGTCGGCTAAATGCTCCCCTCCCATAGAGGCGCCCGGGACACGTCCTGGTTACCCTACCCTAGTTTCGCAACTACACAGAGGTCAACCCTTTGTGGAGAGATGTAGGCCCATTCGTTATGTATTCAACAGCCGATGCATTGTAAGTATATGAAAAGATGCATATTGAAACAAACAAACACAAACCCCAGTCGCCGAGACAAAATTAACCAGACGCGGCTAAAATCCCAGACCCGAATGTGGATCAAAGAACCCGTGACTCTATAAATTGAAGGCTGCAAGGATGAACATTCAATTAAGGAGGCCATAAAATAATAATAATAATAATAATAATAATAATAATAATAATAATAATAATAATCAAGCTTGTAATTTTATGCAGTACACCCCCTCCCCCGCCCAACCTCGAACCTCAATCATTTGCGCACGTATTCATGCCAATGCCTTCCAACTCAGTATTTAATCGTCGACCTGTCTTCTGACTGAGGTCAGGATGCCGTGATTAGATTTCTAATAAACTATTCCTCTTAGTTGTGAGAAAACCTCGGTAATTACCCTTAACCGATCTCTAATCACTATCATCTGCCTGAATTAATTCTTAAATGAGAATTAATAAAACGAGTGTAAAATTATTTATGATAAAAAATTAATACAACTGTTTTTCAAGTGTTGAACGCCCAAACGACCTATGCATATTCTGCAAGATAAAGAATTTCATACACAATATATTTTGATTATTTTAAAATACATTCTTTAATTCTCTAAGTAATTAAAAGTATAGCAGCTAGAACATGAGAAATCACAACATAAACTATGCGACATTTTATGTAATAAGTTTTAAGATACAACTACGATTCGTGAACGGCTAAAAACTCAGGTATTAGAACGTATATCTTGTGAGATAAAACTGATGATTGCTCTAATGGACTAAGTTAATTTAAGATATTATCATTCTCGAACGTTACGTTGTTTCAGAAGGCTCGTTCTTCAATGTTAAATATACGTTATAAAGTCCGGCTCCATGGCTAAATGGTTAGCGTGCTGGCCTTTGGTCACAGGGGTCCCGGGTTCGATTCCCGGCAGGGTCGGGAATTTTAACCATCATTGGTTAATTTAACTGGCACTGGGGCTGGGTGTATGTGTCGTCTTCATCATCATTTCATCCTCATCACGACGCGCAGGTCACCTACGGGTGTCAAATCGAAAGACCTGCACCTGGCGAGCCGAACATGTCCTCGGACACTCCCGGCACTAAAAGCCATACGCCATTTCATTTTTACGTTATAAAACCTGACCAAACCAAACCCCATTGCGCTACAGCTCTGACCGTCCTTGGTCTACCAAGGGACCGCTGCTTAGCCTGAAGGCTTGCGAATTACGAGGTCAGCGTGACGAACCATCTCGGCCATTATTCTTGGCTTTCAACGAGCGAGTTGGCCCTGCGGTTAGGGGCGCTTAGCTGTGAGCATGCATGCGAGAGATAGTGGGTTCGAACCCCTTGTCGGCAGCCCTGAAGATGGTTTTCTGTGTTTTCTCCTTATTTCGCCAGTTTTTCCCTGAATCCATTGCCTCATATTTTCAAACTCTTTCACTTGTTCCTGGCTTTCAAGGCTGGGGCCGCTCTCTCACCGTCAAAAAAGCTCCTCAAGTGTTCTCAAGTAGGCTGAGTGAACCTCGAACCAGCCTTCAGGCCCGAGTAAAAGTCCCTGACCTGACCGGGAATCGAGCCCGGCGCCTCCCGGTAAGAGAGAGGCTCGCTTCGCCTAGGACGCAGGGGTGGTACAGGCTATATACGTTAGACTTGTCACAAATGGTTTAAGTTGCAGCCAGACCCGGAATCAAACCAGAGCCAACTAAGCCTGATCATGGCGGAAGGCTAAAATGATGATTGTGGTGATGATGATGATTATTGCCGTTTTAATGGGTCAAACATCGTAGTCATGGGCTTCACGGCGGATTAGCACCAATTTGCTGGTACCGCGATACAGCTCTCCGGAGACTTAACCAACCATCAAACAACATCATGACGATAAAAAATAAATCTCTGGCAACAGTGCCCTAAAGGTGAAATGGTAAGGAGCTTTTTGAGCTAGAAGCGGTGATGTTAGAGGATCTCACAGAACCAACACGCAATATAGATTGCATGAGTCTCTGAAGCCGAAAGCATTTGTAATCAATGGTTTGCTGATTATATAAACAGAAAGGTTGGGAACGAATGCTATTAGTTCTGACTTGTACAACGACATGTGATATTCAGTATTCCTTTCACTTCAAAAGCTGCTGAATATTATTGAGTAACGTAGCTTACCGGTACGTTTCTACTTTATTTCAAATTACTGTACACTGAAATCACTTGATTAAGTTTTAAGAAATCTATTAATATCGTCGGATACCAATCCAACTGAAGTCCAAGATTTGTAGGACTGTTTTTCCACCTGTCGCTCTGTATGGCTCTGAATGCTGGCTAGCAATAGTCAAACATCAAGAAACACTTCATGTCATGGAGATGCGTATGCTTCGCTGGTCCCTTGGCCTGGCTTGGCCAGATCATGTCACCAACATAGACATCCAGAAATCATGGGGGTTGCCTCGGTTATAGACAAGATGCGTGAGACTCGACTTCGGTGGTATGGCCACGTAATACGTAGAGAAGTTACATCTATTGTAAAGCGGCACTTCGCATCATATCATCTGGAAATGGGCCACTGGTCGGCCAAAGAAATGTTGGCTTGTTCGCCTTCAAGAAGACATACACTACGTCCATCTTGTTCCAAACGATGTACTCAGTAGAACCAAGTAGGGGCTGGCTTGCAACTACTACTACTACTACTACTACTACTACTACTACTACTACTACTACTACTAAACGTTTTGATTCATCCCCTGAAGGGGGAGGCGGGCCTCTTAGACGGTGACGCCGTCTCTCAGGCCAGGAGATTTGTTACGGTGAAGATGACAAGTGCTTTTGTACCAAGATAACTAACTAGAGTGGGAACTGTTTGATTAAGGGCTGAGCTGCGCGGCTCAGACAGTTGGGCCGCTGGCCTTCTGACCCCAACTTGGCAGGTTCCATCCTGGATCAGTCCGGTGGTATTTGAATACGTCAGCCTCGTGTCGGTAGATGTACTAGCATGTAAAAAACTTCCGGCGGGACAAAATTCTGGCACCTTGGCGTCTCCGAAAACCGTCACAATGTAGTTAGTGGGACATAAAAAAGTTTATTATTGTCTTCCTGAGAAGGGGTCTGGAAGGAAAAAAGAAGCGAAGTTGCAATTTACGTGACGTCATTCGTAGGGTCTGACGCCAGTGTCATCTAATACTTCTTCCCGGTGTCGACCACGTCTACTCTACCACTGTAACTGAAAATGCCGCATCATAGTATAGGTGAAACGTCTGACAGTGTAAATACGTTGACGTGTTCTACACCGGAAGAAGAATTAGAAAACCTTACGTGACGGTTAATCTCAGAATTATTACCAAGCGGAGTGGCCGCGCGTGTTAAAGCACTATGGCTATGGAGGCAAACTCTACATTCAGGAGACGAGTGGGTTCGAACCCCGCCGTTGGTTGTCCTGAGAATGTTTTTCCTGTGGTTTCCCATTTTCACTTCCAGACAAATGCCAACACAGTTCCAATTCATAGGCCACAGCACATTTCTTCCGCCATCTCCATCGTTCATTTCATCTTCGTTAGCTCCTCAACTGAGGTTAGAAGGGTATCCGAAAAATGTACAACACCCCGTCTCAAGAAACGGGACTAAGTTACGAGAGACTGATATCAGGGTAAAGCATACGACGGGTAGAATTGTCGAGGCAAGTGACAGAAGTGGGTACATTCTCTCTTATGACCCTTTATGGCCTTTCTGTAGCTGCAGGAGTATGCTTTCTCTGCACCATGTCGAGCAGAAGGGACTGTCACCCCGTATAGATCGCCGCACTCTGGTCTGTCTGCGAGTGGAGCCTCGTGGCGGCTGGCTAGACAATCCCCACCCTCGAGTCATCAGCACGTGCACCTCACTACTGCACGTGGGAGTGGGCCGACACGTCGTTCTTACAGATCATCATCATCATCATCATCATCATCATCATCATTGACATGTTCATTACAACAGCCTTGCGGTTAGTCCCACAGCTTTCCAGCCTGTCGACCCGGGTTCATTTCCCAGTTTTGTAATAATGCTACTCGTTTTACGTCCCATTGACTGCTTGTACGGCTTTCGGAGACGCAGAGGAGCCGACATTTTATCCCACAAGTGTTCTTTCACGTGTCGGAAAATCAACTGAAGCTGCCTCGCTAGATCAGTGGAAACGTGCCCGAATCATGACCCCAAGTCCGCGGGTTTGATCTTGCCTTAAGAGCGACGGGAAAACTTGGCACTTCCATGTCACTGTTGCTGGTATGTTAAAGATCTCTGGTGCCACAGTTAGCTTCACCCGAAGAAACAAATTAACTCAATTTTAGGAGCCATCCAGTAGAATTCTGTTTTCATTCTTCGACAGCGAAAAATTCAGAATGTAGAAATTGCTAGGCAGACCGTCTAGAAGATATCACTCTAGAGTCTGTGCACCTCGGTAGCTGAGGCCATACATCATCATCATCATCATCATCATCATCATTATTATTATTATTATTATTATTATTATTATTATTATTATTATTGACATGATACTGTATAGGCTATTGGGCTTATGTCGTGTCAAGAAAATAAGGTGAAATTCTTTACGTTTCGCAGAGAACTGTGTTCTGATTCATCAGAAGAAAATCTCGATTGTCCATGAGAAAGGCTTCTTAAACAATGACTTTTTGAAATTTAGACGTAATAATAGAAGTGGAAATGGTACGTTCATTCATCACCAGATGGCTCCCCGGACGTGGCACAGCGCTAGCGTTCGAAGCGGAAGCTGACCGAACCATCAGAATCAATCTAAGAGGGTCACATAACATGTGAAGGTGGGAATGCTACGTACACATTATAATTATCATATTATAAATTAAATTATGAATATTATAAACTGGGGTGAACCATTGTAATTTACCAGCCTTGTGATGTAATGATAATTTTGGCTCTCACCCGGAGGTCTTGACTTCTTTTGTCGGCATGATAGCCGTGTGGAATTTTTGAAATAAAAAAGTCCTGTTGCCGGGGATCCACGTAATGCATGAAGCCCCGTGACTATAGTCACGATGTGAACAGTGAAGTAAAACTACAGTCATCAATGAATAGCGAAGAACAGTTAGTTGTATAATGAACATTGTAGATGAAACCTATCACGCTATGGCGTTTCCGTGCACGGACTTCATACCATTACTACGCAGCAAATCTCACAATGACTGGTCGAATAACTGAAACATTACGAAGAAGACAATACGCTGCTCATCAGCCTCACATTCTAGCAAGGCTCTGGTTTGAAAAATTATGTCTTGGTAGGAGACACCTTACGTCCATCATACGCATACGTCTCAGTTATGGCTGCTACCCAAATCATCCTAATCGGTTTAGAGTAGTGGATATGTGACGAGAACGAAGAGGAAATTGCCGATTTTAACCACATCATACTCGGTTGCAGTAAATATCGACAGGCACAAAGTGTGTTATTCGAAAAACTGGCCCTTAATCATGCCCCTTTTCCTACCAGTATAATATGTTAGCTAAGAATATCTGATACCAGCATTTACGTAGCACTTGCCTAATTTTTACATAAGACTGATCTGAAGATCTAAACGAGACGATTATCACTGAAGGTTCTTTGGCGTGTGCTCTGAAGTGAATAAAATGACTTGTATTTCCTTGGTATTGAGATATTTCATCTGTTGCATGTATTTCAGATATAGCGTTTTTTTTATATATGGTATGTAACTATACTTCATGTATTTGTACCTGATGTTCTGCTGGCTGCATGGCTACTTGCCGAATGCCAAATACATTAAAGAAAAACGAGCATTGTAGCCTGTGAGGGCTAAAAGACACCTCTGTTCACAAGAGAGGAGGAGTTAGATTAAGCTTTAATCTGTGTTACGTAATAGTACGGTCTACGCTGCAGTGTGCATTTGCAGAGAGCTCAACCGTCTGCCTGCCTGTCTACCGAAAGGGGACACATCGTCCTATCAGACCGCTCATCTCCCGATGCATCTTGCTCTTCGGCGTCACTCCAACAACCGAAACTCCGATTGTCTTTCAGCCCCTGCCTACTGTGCAGGTCAAGAATATATTTCTTTCTGATTTTACATTTACCGTAACCCGTAACACATGCTTGTATAGACTTTACTTTCTCTGTTTTAAGCAGGTTCCAATAATGGCTAAGACGCTGCGGCACTTGGTTGCAAAATATCTTCCAGTGTCGACCACGTCTATTTTACGACTGTAACTGAAAATGCCGCATCATGATACGGGTGAAACGTCTGACAGTGCAAATACGTTGACGTGTTCTACACCGGAAGAAGCATTAGAAAAAAAATACGTGACTATTAATCTTAGGATTATTACCGAGCGGAGCAGGCGGTAAGAACGGTAACATAACCAGAACAAATACTATATCTATGCCTTTGCTGGCAGCACCTAGTGTTTACAGTCCACTATGTCTTCTGGTATGGGCTAGAGCAATTTTGTTACTTTCAATGATCTGTCTCTGTCTTATCCTTGGCTATGACAATATGAAAGTGACTGAGGTATGAGCGATGCTAGTAATGCGATTCTTTGTGCAGCCAGTCCCTGCTATGAATGGTGTGAAAACGTTGCTCATAGGGTCAGTTGGTGCATGCATTTAAGTGGGCTTGACAGACTCATATGTAATAGCAACTTCTGGCTTGGTGAGGAAAGCAACGGGAACCCACCTCACTCCTCATTTCCCTAGTACGCCTCTTCAGTGATGCCTAGGCCATCTATGACAGCTGATGACAGAGCTGTTGAGGATCCAACCAGCCTTAGGGCTGAAGACTGAACATACATACATACATAGGTTCAATTGTTTCTGAGAAGTGTATACCTGCGCGGAACTTGTAAAATAGCATGCGTTCGTTGCTGTTTTTTGCCGAACTGTACATCCTATCAGACGCCAGTCCCGAGGTGTAAGGGCAGCTTGTCTACCTCCTACCCTGATAGACCGAGGTCGATATGGGCTTCTTCAAGCAACTCGTAAATGGTTTCACAGTAATCCAGTTGAAGACAATCATTTAAATAGTGCCACTAGAAAATGGAATGAAAAATTATGTTGTGTGCAATAACATAAAATCATGAAATAATAATTGGATAGTCTTGTATTAGGAAATTGCAAAGACGATTGTTATTTAGTGATATGTTTAGAGAGCTAGTGTGGCCGGAAAGAGAGAATTTAAAACCGAGCAAGTGGCTGTGCGGTTTGGCTCACGTAGCTATCAGCTTGCATTCGAGAGATACTGAGTTCGAATCCCGCTGTCGGTAGCCCTGACGATGGTTTTCTGTGGTTTCCCATTTTCACACCAGGCAAATGCTGGGGCTGTAGTTTATCATGAATTTACCGAGCTCAGAACATTTTAAGCAAGCCTCGGACCTATGGGAGTAACGGAGTTCCACTCCCATTTGACAGGCGAGGGACTCCTTGGAAACAACTTGGCGAATGGAATGGAATTCAGCTATCAGATTGCATTCGAGAGATACTGAGTTCGAATCCCGCTGTCGGTAGCCCTGACGATGGTTTTCCGTGGTTTCCCATTTTCACACCAGGCAAATGCTGGGGCTGTAGTTTAATTAAGGCCACGGTCATTTCCTTCACACTCCTAGCCCTCTCCTATCCCATCGCCGCCATAAGACCTATCTGTGTCGGTGCGTCGTAAAGCAGATTGTACAAATAAATAAATAAATAAATAAATAAATAAATAAATAAATAAATAAATAAATAAATAAATAAATAAATAAATAAATATTTAATACGGAAAATTTCAGAAAGCTTTATGGACCTCCTCATCCTTATAAATATGTTGTCACAAGAGGACGGGCTACTTCTGTCCTTTATGCAAAATGTTTTACAGTTCAGTGTTAAGGAAACCTAGAAGTTCATTCAAGAAGATTGGAATCGAACATAATAGAGCATATAAATCCAGTCGCGAAGTATGAGAAACCTGACGTTTTATGACTGCATTGCATGCACAGTTTAAGTAGCGAGATAAAAATCTGTAAGAGGTAGCCATTACCAGACCGACTATTGTACTCCAGGCCCTAAGTAAACGAGCAACGAGCGCTGAGAAGAAAGAGACGTGGTCGATTTGAGCTGTTGAACATTGTATTTTTTGAAGATTCTGAAGTCGATTCTGCTGCCTAATAACATTCTTTTTCAGTCACTCATATTTCAACAGCAGTAGCCTACACAGTATCATATCTTCAGATTAAATTGTCGCAGTCTCAGAAGTAGCAGTGACTCTATCGATTCTCATGTTATGTGATGCTGTGGTCTATACGATGAGTAAGTGAGCGTACTTTAGCCCTGTCGTCTCCCGGCGTCGAAGCGAGAACTCCATGATGCACCATGCGGAATGCAGCGGCGGGACCACGCCTGCTTCTGTCGGATCGATATTGCAACGGCTGGGCGTGGGAAGGGGGCAGGAGGAGGAGGAGGGAAGGGGGTGCCTTCAAACCCCCGCTGTGTCTGGGCCACAATCATATCCTCCCTCGCCCAAGTCCACCCCTTATCGTACTTGGTCCTCGATTACAACTGTTTCAAAAACTTTTCTCGCACGTGTTTCTAATGTACAAATTTGTCTGATCCGGACTGTTCAAGGTTATAAGAAAAAAGGGCTTCAATAGCATTTTGACTTTTTTTAACGTATCTTCACATATTCACCACATCCCAACACCATCTTTATTGTTGGTCTCCAGAAAGTCATGTTACAGACGACACAAGTAGCGCAGTTCGTTAAGAGTTCGCTCTTGTGTTCAACGTTCTTCTTCTATTTTCCCCCACATCCAAGTAGAACTGTCTCACATATGTGGACTGACCCTATTTTACCGCCGGATGCTCTTCACGACGCATCTCTATTCACTATTGCATGTTTTTGTCGTGTGTTGTGCCGGTCAGAGTAGCTCAGATGGTAGATCGCTGGCCTTCTGAGCCCAACTTGGCAGTTTCAATCCTGAATCAGTTTTGAAGGTGCTCAAGTACGCCAGCCTCGTGTCGCTATATTTACTGGCACGTAAAAGAAATCCATCGGGGCAAAATTCCGGCACCTCGGCGTCTCCGAAAAAGTAGTTAGTGGGGCGTAAAATCAATAACAGTATTATTATGTCGTTTGTCGCGTGTAGATGAAGAGGTGTTTATGGGAACAAAACACAAACACCCAGGCCCCAAATCAGAGGAATTAACCAGACGGTTTCGACCGGGATTCCAATCCAGGACCTACTAACCTATGGCCTTGATGTTGACCATTCAATCTATTGTGTTGAAGATTGCAGAATAGAATGCTGGAATGGGATAGATCCGTGCTGGAATAATGCTGTTATTGGTTTTATGTCCTACTGTTTACTTTTTTTTTATTTTCAGAGGCACTAAGGTGCCGGAATTTTGTACCTCAGGAGTAAATGCCACTAAATCTGCCGTCACGATGGGTGTGTTTTTGGACACCTTCAAGTACCATCCGAAGTGCTGGGTAAAGGGGCCAACATTAACAGCAGGAAATTTGTGTGCAGTTACGACATATCCTGAAAGTTTCAATAGGATGCAGATTCATTTTGGAAAGCAAACAAGAAAGTTTGCAATCTTGCAATTTTATGTGGATATAGTGATAATAGCCACGGGACCTCGAGTTTACATGGAATCCGAACTACTGTACATGGACGTAAGCTTTCATTTTAAAAAATGGTGTCAAATTTCTCTTTGAGAAAACAAACATTAGTCCGCCCCTGTGGTGTAGCGGTTAGTGTGATTAGCTGCCACCCCCGGAGGCCCGGCTTTGATTCCTGGCTCTGCCACGAAATTTCAAAAGTGGTACGAGGGCTGGAACGAGGTCCACTTAGCCTCGGGAGGTCAACTGAGTAGAGGGGGGTTCGATTCCCTCCTCAGCCATCCTCAAAGTGGTTTTCCGTGGTTTCCCACTTCTCTTCCAGGCAAATGCCGGGATGGTTCCTAACTTAATTAAGGCCATGGCCGCTTCCTTCCCTGCCCAAAAAAGGACACTGCCCTTGAGGCGGCAGAGGTGAGATCCCTCGCTCAGTCCGAAGGAAAAACCAACCCTGGAGGGTAAACAGATGAAGAAGAAGAAGAAGAAAACAAAAATTATCATAAATATATCTTTCAATAAATGCAGCTCAAAATGACAACGATTAATTTATTTGCATCTAAAGAATAGTTTTCGGGAGACATCTCTACGTAATTTAGAGTCGACTAGTGTAGGATTCAGTGCAACCGAAGGGGGAAAGTGACTTAGAGCCTATAAAACTACCATGAATAAAGTAATAATAATAATAATAATAATAATAATAATAATAATAATAATACCAACGGACAAGTTCACTGTGCGGTTAGGGGCGCGCAGCTGTGAGCTTGCATCCGGGAAATAGTGGGTTAGAACCCCACTGTCAGCAGCTCTGAAGATGGTTTTCCGTGGTTTTCCATTTTCGCACCAGACTGTGCCTAGTTAAGGCATCGCCCTCTTCCTTCCCACTCCTAGGCCTTTTCTATCCCATCGTCGCCATAAAACCTATCTGTGTCGGTGTGACGTAAAGAAAATTGTTAAATATAAAATAAAATGAATAATCGTATGGCCTCAGGTACCGTGTTCAGCATTTTTATTTGATGCCATCTGGCTGTCTGGAAACCGAATCTCTCTTGAGCGTCAATGGCTGTGATATTAATGAATTTTGTCGCGTGAACACCAATCGTATGATCAGAGATCTTTCAAATGCCGACATCATATGACATGCCCGGCTCCATGGCTAAAAGGTTAGCGTGCTGACCTTTTGTCACAAGGGTCCGACGTTCGACTTCCGGAGGGGTCGGGGATTTTAACCACAATTGGTTAAATTCGCTGGCACGGGGCTGAGTGTATGTGTCGTCTTCATCATTATTTCATCCTCATCACGACGCGCAGGACACCTACGGACGTCAAATGAAAAGGCCCGCATCTGGCGAGCCGAACTTGTACTCGGACACTACCGGCACTTAAAGCCGAATGGAATTTTTTCCGCCCTTTAAAAATTCGACTACCTCTGTCAGATTTGAACCCGGTATCTTGAGATCCGGAGGCCGACACTCTACCACTGCTCCACAGAGGGAGATATGAATGCTTGAATGGGAGAGATCCATGCTCGAAAAATACTGCTTTTGGTTTTCTGTCCCACAGACTTCATAAATAAAATAATCAGTTGTGACGTGACATTGGGTATGAAAGATATATGACTGGGAAGGCAGTGGACGTAGCCTTCATTACACTATAGACCCAGCATTTATCTGGTAAGAAGAATGGGAAACCATGAACAATCATCTTTAAAGATTTCGTTAGTGGAACTCAAAACTGTCCTTTTCCGAATGCAAGCTTACAGCTACATAACTGATTCTGTATAGCCAACTTGTTGGGTCTGCGAGATGCAGTTGTATGTTAAATTAGGGGACCCGTTAAATAAAAGTTTTCTTTCTTTTTTCTTTCTTTCTTTCTTTCCTTCTTTATTTCTGTCTTTATTTCTTTCTGATGTTGGCAAAGAGAATCTTAGAAACGTATCATGATGTCAATTACTTCCACTTACTTTGGTACCATTTCTGGTAGTTCACAAACTTAGACAATCACTTTGATTGTCAATAAATGTGGGAATTAAATCCCTCATTTCGAAGTGACACTTTAATTTCGGTCGTATTATATTCCCATAGAGTGAGAGAGCCCAACTTGTTGGATGTTCCACTGTTTTAAATTACCTGTGGGAATACATGGACAGCAGCCATGTCGTCATGCAGCTATACATGTTCCAACTCCCAGACACACGTTTAAATCAAGGGACTTGTAACTTGTGGCATCACATCGTGCTCCCTGGCTTGAAATCTGTGCTATTAAGCTTACTCCCTCTCGGTTATGCACTCGCCGAAGCAAATTCTGCGGCTGTTAAGAAAAAAGTATATTCGCTGTTGTATCAGATCGTTACCGTACGCGAAGACCAACATCTTTCAATGTATGCTTAGTAATGGATACACATATTGTGCCAGTTGAACCCAGTTGAAGTCCTCCCCTAAATCCGCTAAGATACCTGGAATGTTAAAGAGCTCCTCGAACTTAGCAATAAAGATAAACATTGAAAAAAAAGCTAGTAAAAATATATAATTTTTGCATATTTCGTACTTTTCTTTGAGCATTTAGTAAATGAGTGAATGGCTTCTAGTCTGAAGACCCAGGGTTCGTTGGTGCTGTAGTAACACCTGCTGGTTCAGAGAGGAAAATAATGAAAAAAAAAACCGTAAGTATTTCCCTACAATGTGAAGTTCTCATGAAGTAACAGTACTTCCTCTTTATGGCCCTTTCCCGATCACTTGAGGATTGTTCTAAAATTGATCCAGTTTTACTGTCGGATGCTCATCCCTATGTGAAGGGGTCTATTTAGCGTGCTTCTGCGGTGGTTGGTAGAGTGAAGTGTTGTATATGCATATAGATGTTTACTAAGACCACAATTAGCCAGTCCCCGAAGCAGAAGAATTAACCGGGCGTGGCTAAAATCTTCGGCCCAAATAAGATTCGAACTCAAAACTCTCTGAACCGAAGGTGGCTCCTTGACCATTCACCCATACATCATACGGATTTTTACATGACAACTTCGATATTCAATTTTTATTGCCAACTAACAGTGGAAAGTTACATTAAAATTGCACATCTATTCAAATGGTCTGTTTCCTTCCATGGAGTTATTTTACTTGTTCACATTTTCGAAAAGGGAATACAATTTTTCCAACTTTAAAATATTCAATTGCTTATAACAAGAATATGCCTTGGCTGGGGAGACCTAGTGTTGACAGTGCACTATGTCTTCTGGTATGGGCTAGAGATATGTTGTTACTTTCTGTCTCAGTCTTATCCTGAAAGTGACTGAGCTATTAGCAAGGCTAATAATGGCATTCCTTATGCAGCCAGTCCGTGCTATGAATGGTATGAAAATGTTTCTTATAGGGTCGGTTAGTGTGTGCATTTCAGTGGGCTTGGCAGACTGATATGTAATACTAACTTCTGGGTCAGCGCGGAAAGCAACGGGAAATTACCTCACTCCTCATTTCCCTAGTACGACTCCTCAGTGATGCCTAGGCCATCTATGGCAACTAATGGCGGAGCTGTTGAAAGTCCAACGAGCTTTCAGGCTGAGGACTGAACATACATACATACTGAACCCTTTGACTTGTAGAATTATGGGTTCAATACATACATAACAAGATAAACCTGTGATAAACCTGCCCAAGGATAAGTTTTTTACTTGACTTCTCTAACCAAACCGAAACAATTTATGTTTTAAATATAACATTCGCAATAATAGTATATAATAATAATAATAATGCTATTTGCTTTACGTCCCACTAACTACTTTTTAAGGTCTTCGGAGACGCCGATGTGCCGGAATTTAGCCCCACAGGAGTTCTTTTACGTGCCAGTAAATCTACCAACACGGGGCTGACGTATTTGAGCACCTTCAAATACCACCGGACTGAGCCAGGATCGAACCTGCCAAGTTGGGGTTAGAAGGCCAGCGCCTTAACCGTCTGAGCCACTCAGCCCGGCAAATAGTATATAACACCTTCTTAAAAAGATCAACTGGAGTAAAGATACCAACCAATACTGAGTTACAACGCTGAAAGTTTGAAATGCCGTAGATTCAAAAAAATTCGAAATGTAAACAATTGCGGAGATTCGTAGTGGTGGAGGAGGGCAACTTAAAAGAAACAAAAGCATCTGGAGGAATTTTACCTACAAATATCAGGTGATAGACGCTGCAAGTTTGAATTTCCGGGCTGGGACAAAACCGGGCGACGAGATTAAGAAAAAGTGATGGGAGTGGAAGCTAATTGGCTCCATTATGTGGCGTATTGTTTATGAGCGCACATGCATGGAGTATCACAATGTGCTCCAATAACCACCGCTGGTAGCTGGTAACAAGCCCAGGGAATAGACCGTCGCTATCTTTTGTTTTCTTTCTCCATCACAGACGCTTTATTGCGGCACAGTGGCATCAACACCATGAGCGGCACCGCCAAACGGCCATGTTACACTCCGTTTAACTTAACTAACTTAATAAACTGTACGGAACTTTGTTTTAAATACGTATTATCCTGTGTTTTAAGGCATGTACCTCAAATGTCCCCAAAGATTACGGATTCCACTGCTCTGCGTCGACTTTCAGTGATCACTGACTTTCCTATTTCTTTCCATACTCACTGGTAATACTGTCTTCAGGGTTAAAATTGAACTGTTGTCTCTTCTGAAAATTATTTTCAGTGATTTTCTCTCATCCATGCAGGGAAAGGTAAGAAAAATTCTAAAATAAAACGAACCGCTTAGGCTACAGTCTTGATGGACCTTGGCCTACCAAGCGACTGCTGCTCATCCCGAAGGCCTGCAAATTACGAGGTGACACGTAGTCAGTGCGTCGAAACCTCTTGGCCTTTATTCTTGGTTTTCTATGCCGGGGTCACTACCTCACTGTCAGATAGCTCCTCAATTGTCCTCACGCAGGCTGAGTGAACCTCGAACCAGCTCTCAGATTCAGGTAAAAATCACTGACCTGTCCAGGATTGGGTCGTTCGGGTAAAAGGTAGGAACGCTACCCCTGCACCGTGGGGCCCGCCTATGTACGGTAGGTAGCAAATATATCGAACAAGTTGGTTGCACGGTACGGAACGTGTAGACATAGACCTAGCCCTGCATTCGAGAGATGATGTGTTTGAACCTCAGCATGACGATGGTGTTCCGTGGTTTCGCAATTTCACATCAGGTTGTACCTTAGCCACGAACGGTTTCTTCCCGGTCCTAGCCTTTACTATCCTATCGTCACGAAAGCATGCGACCTTAAATAATTAGCAAAAAAGAACCAAGTTATAAATAGGTTATGGTTCGTTGCTACAGTTTACTTATGGACGATTGCCAATAAGTTATTTTGCTCCTCCATCAGTCAACAGTTCGTAGTTACCTATCCGAGTACTAACCATATCCAATGTTGCTGAACTAGGGAAATGTTAGTGAACCTGTTGAAAAGTCATTGGGTTCGTGGTCCTAGATCCAGTTAGTTACAAACATACATGTCATTACAAATGCCATATATAGATACTTATCAGGCAGCCTAATCAATTTTATTCGTTTTTAGTCCTATATATTATTTCTACGACTTTCAAAGGCACCAAGGTACGAGAATTTGTCCCATGGGAGTAAATCTATCGATATAAGGCTGGTGACATTCATTTTCAAACACCAATGGAATGAATCGGGATCGAACCCGGCAGCTTGGGCTAAGAAGGCCAGCGTTCTACCGTATGAGCTACTCAGGACAAGTTCTTCTTCTTCTTCTTCTTCTTCTTCTTCTTCTTCTTCTTCTTCTTATTATTATTATTATTATTATTATTTCCATCATATAAGGAAGTGAGGGCAGATGAGGACATCCTAATTAGGTCTAAGGTACAGCACCAACATTTGAGCGGACCGGGCGAGTTGGCCGTACGGTTAGGGGCGCGCAGCTGTGAGCTCACATCCGGGGATAGTGGGTTCGAACTCCACTGTAGCCAGCCCTGAAGATGGTTTTCCGTGTTTTCCCATATTCACACCAGGCAAATGTTGGGGCTGTACCTTAATTAAGGCCACGGCCGCTTCCTTCCCATTCCTAGACCTTTCCTGTCTCATCGTTGCCACAAGACCTATCTGTGTCAGTGCGACGTAAAGCAAATAGCATTTGCGTGGTGTGGAAATGAGAAAGCTTGAAAAATCACCTTCAGGACTGCCAACGGTGGGGTTCGAACCAACTTCTAATGCAAGCTTACAGATACATGGCCCGAACATGGCTGTGCAGCCAATTAATTCGGTATCATCATCATCATCATCATCATTATTATCAGCATCATCATCATCATTGTCACGGTAGAAAATAGGGATCTAACAGATAGTTCGGAAAGTGTGTTTGCAAGGAGAATATTTTAAAATACTGGAACATAATGCCATCTGTAGGAACACTATGGAAAAGTTTCTACAATTAACACTTAATAGCTGAAACTGGAGATAAGCGGCAGTCACACTGCACAAAGCGGTGATATCTAAAACTAACGTTTGAAGAAGCGATCTCTGCTATGATAACAGCTATCGTGTTTTGAACTCTGATCTACAGAACATACAGTCTGCTCTTATCTCTACTGCGCTGCCCCGGAAGTCAGCACAAACTTGGCAAAGAGGTGCGATAACATGAGTGAGGGCTTACACTTCCGGATTGTTATTCTTTATTTGGTTAAATAGTGCAATGCTAGTGACGACAATACCATCCATAACTGTATGACCTTTTGTATACCGCTATTATCTCATTCTGTGAACGCGTAAATCGTAATAATAATCGTGCGGCCTCAGCTACCGTGTGGTCCACCTATGTAGTGTAAAGGTTGGCGCTGTTAGCTGCTGTCCTCGGAAGCTCGGGTTCGATATCTCAGTACTGCCATAAATTTGAGATGGTGAGGAGGGCTGGTATATGGTTAACAAAATCAGGTACATGTAACTCATCTCTAATGGGCGTAGTTATGCATCATCTCGGGATGAGGACACAGATTTACGCTGCTACCGTTAACATGCGCATGCTGTTTGATCTAACGACATTTAGGCTGCCTGCCAAAGCTCTGCATTCGGGAGGCGGTGAGCTGGTCCCACCGTCTAGTGTCCAGAGAGTGAGAATGGTTTTCCATGGTTTTTCATTCCTAACTCAGGCAAATTCAGGGACAGTTCCTTTGATAGGCCAGGGCTGCTCCTCCTTCGCCCTTCTCCGTGCCTTAAATCACCACAACTCATCTCCAGGCCTGAGAGAGGGTGTTCACCTTCTAGAAGGCCCGCCATATCTCATTTAACCGAACCTATCCCACAATATAAAAATAATTAAATATACATCAAAGATAATGAAATGCAGTCGAATGAGCTCCCGTGATTTAGGAAATACAAGATTTGGATATGAAGTGATAATGATAAAGGAGATATAATACATGAATACTGCACAAAATATTTCTGCGAAATGATTTTATCTCCGAATACTTTGGAATTGTTCTGTGAAGTACTTTTCCTTAGTCATAACATTTTTACATGCAGTAATTAAGAGAATAACGTATTATTTCCAGCACTCTATAAATGTTTGTTTTGTTTGTGGAGGATGACAAGTGGATATCACGGAATTGAAAAACTGCAGCATGCTAAACCGTCTCAAAAACATTTAATATTCGAGAGAAATGTTCAACAGGATTGCATTTTCTCTGGTGAAATTACCTTGTAATGCAGCAGAAGCTGCACCATGACACCTACGATACGATTCTGAATGGTAGTCGAACTAAAATGGTAGTAATTTCCCAAGAGGTTCATGCAATATATTGCTTACATGAAAGAAGATCCTTGAGGCAATTTCCTCACCAAAGAAACATGCTATGGAGATGTTAACCGGCAACGTAAGTATATTTTACGACAGGAGCTGCAGCAAATGGAAAATAAACGACTTCTTATGTTGAAAAAATCCTTACATATATTACATTTATTTATTTATTCATTTAATATGACAGTCGTGTCAGGTCAAGCATGGAAAAAGAGTCGAAATCCACGAATTGAGTTCGAATCTCACAACCACATCCTAGAAATGATTTAGTAAGGCTTCTTTCGAGATAAGTCCGGGAAAACGACACGAAGTTAAGGTTTTTTATGACTTCTCGGTTTTAGTTTCAATAATGACAATATTTCGCTGGTTAGAAACGTCTTGACAGACTCATGAATTAAAAGGAAGGAATTTTGCAAGATTTAAGTGCAATATGTTATAATTTTCAGGATCATACATACATGCCTAAAATATCTACGTGGTACATTACTACAGGTCAGCCTCGTTGGTGTACGGGTAGCTTGTCTGCTTGTTACGCAGATGTTCCAGGTTTGATTCTCCGCTGCCCAAGAATTTTAATTCAGCCGGGCTGAATGGCTTAGAACGGTTACGGCGCTGCCCTTTTGACCCCAACTTGGCAGGCTCGATCCTGGTTCAGTCCGGTGGTATTTAAAGGTGCTCAAAATGGCCAGCCTCATGTCGGTAGATTTACAGGCACGTAAAATAACTCCTGCGGGACTAAATTCCAGCACTCCGACGTCTCCAAAAATCGTATAGTAGTTGGTGGGACGTAAAACTATTATTATTATTATTATTATTATTATTATTATTATTATTATTATTATTATTATTTTAATTCAGGACTAAGTACTGGAATGAGGTTCGCTTAATCACATAAGGTCACAACTGAGGAGCTTTTTAATAAGATAGGCGACCGGTGGTCACCTAGATGGGTCTGTCATTGCTTCCACATACTAGTGCTAGGTCCCTTACTTTCATTTCTCCTACCTGATCTCGCTTGGTCATCTCTTGTTCAGTTTTTGGTCAAGAAAACCAAGTGATACATCTCAGGAAATCGTAAGCCACCCCAAATCTAAAGGCAGTAGCCGTTTTGACAGGCGAAGATCATCAGCGGGCTGTATGTGGAGCAAGATTTTTTTACATAATTATAAGACGGCACTGTAGCCGGTATACCTCGAGGGATACTGGCTACAGTGCTATATTTCAACTTCTTGGTCATAACACGTCTATAGTCTACCAGGGCCTTTTTAGAGAGTCGACCAGTCACGAGATAGAAAATATATTTCAGAAATTCGAACTGACAAGTCATCTATAGCGGAAATGTGAAGATGTTATCATCCGAATTATGAAATCTTGAAAGTGTTATCATTCATATCGAAGTCACACTTGAGATAGCAGGAATGATGTGATGTTCAGTATGAACTTTGTAAGCAGCAATGTCGGAGAACCATGTACAGGTACATTGTAAACTGACCAAAATATAATCTTCCAGGATAAATTTTGTATATATGTATCCATAACATTAGTAAATCTTCTGGCCCCAACTTGGTAGGTTCGATCCTAGCTCAGTCCAGTGGTATTTGAAGGTTCGCAAATACGTCAGCCTCGTGTCCGTAGATTTACGGGCACGTTAAAGAACTCCTACGGGACTAAATTCCAGCACCTCGGCGTCTCCGAAAACCATAAACGTAGTTAGTGGGACATAAAGCCAATAACATTTTATTATTAGGCGTATTATTATATTAGTGAATCTGTAACACTGGGGTAGAACCATATCTTACTCAAAGGCAAATTGTTTCTGGGAGAAATTGAAGAAAACAGCGCAAAAGAACTTAGTAAAGATTCAGATTCATATAATAATCCCGGACGGTGCTCGAAGTATGCGTGAAGCAATGGCTTCTTCAGGTAAACTCCATAAAAGTGCGCTTCATCCCCACCTCTGCATCACAGAGCAGCAGTTGTGTTATTATATGAGGTAATACTTCCTCGTGTTTCCCACAGTGTTGCAAAGGAACCCGAAAAGAAAGAAACTGTACATTAGAAACCTTTGTTGTGTGTTTCAACATTCCTTTCCGGTAACATTGTGCTTCCCTTTGTTCTTGGCTTAGATCAAATGATGAGATAGGAAGATATTTACTGAGGATTGCGTTGTCTCACCAGCGACGTTTAGCCTATGTTTGAAGAAATGTACTTCTAAAATATAAACAATAACGTTTTATATAATGCGACAAAACGAAGAAAAAAAACTCGATATCTGACTGTATATATTACAAACATTGAACTAATCCTTAGATGAATTTTGTCATTTTTGAACATTTTATTGGATTCTCTGGAATACATTTATACACACATAAACACATCTTCCATCGTCCACCGGGCGAGTTGGCCGTGCGCGTAGAGGCGCGCGGCTGTGAGTTTGCATCCGGGAGATCGTGGGTTCGAGCCCCACGGTCGGCAGCCCTGAAGATGGTTTTCCGTGGTTTCCCATTTTCACACCAGGCAAATGCTGGGGCTGTACCTTAATTATGGCCACGGCCGCTTCCTTCAAACTCCTAGTCCTTTCCAGTCCCATCGTCGCCATAAGACCTATCTGTGTAGGTGCGACGTAAAGCAACTAGCAAAAAAAAAAACAAAAAAAAACCAAAAAAAAACACACTTCCATCGTCCATTCTGCAAGCCCCTGTGAATTTACTAAACGCAGCCAAAATTCGCTATTTGTAACTAGTTCTACGGCCTCATTTAGTTCTACATCTCTTAAATCTTTAGAAACTGAGTCTAACCATCATTGTCTTGGTCTCCCTCCACTCCTCGTACCCTCAGTAACAGAGTCCATTATTCTCCTAGGTAACCCATCCTCCACGATTCGCCTCACATGACCTCATCACGGAAGCCAGTTTATGTGTACAGCTTCATCAATCGAGTTCATTCCTAACTTACCCATTATCTCCTCATTCCGAGCACCCTTCTGCCATTGTTCCCACTTTACTGTACCAGCAATCATTCTCGCTACTTTCATGTCTGTCACTTCTAAGTTATGAATTAGGTATCCTGAATTCGTCCAGATTTCACTCCCTGTAAAGCAAAGTTGGTCTGAAAACTGGCCAGTGTACAGGATAGTTTCGTCCAGAAGCTGTCTTCTTTCTTACAGAATACTGTTGATCGCAACTGCGATCTCACTGCATTAGCTTTGCTGCACCTTGATTCAAACTCGCTTACTATACTACCATTTTGGGAGAATACACATCCTAAATACTTGAAATTATCTGTCTGGTCCACCTTTGTATTCCCAACCTGACATTCGATTCTCCTAGGATTTTTACCTACACACATACTTAGTCTTGTAAAGGCTAATTTTCATATCATACTCAATGCGCCTATTTTCAAGTTTTAAGATATTAGACTTCAGGCTTTCAACACTAATTTTTATGTAAGCTTTGTATTTTTGGCAGCTTCCAAATGGGGGAAGCAGAAATAAGTGCATGTCTGTCTCTCCACGTAAGCTATGAAGAACAAAGGTGAAATATTATAGTCTTGTATAACCTCTGTAATTACCTTAAACCAAGAACTCACTTTACCATCAGTTATCACCGCAGTCTAATTGTCAACGTACAGTAAATGCCTTTGATTGCTTTTAATAACATACCATTTATTCCATAGTACGATGACAATCCTTTCCCTAGGTACTCCGCCATATGCCTTCACTATATCTACGAAACATAAATTTAATTCTCTGTTCCTTTCGCAGCATTTCTCATTTACCTGGCAAGTGCTGAAAAGCTGATCCTTACAGCCGCTTTATTGTCTGTAACCGCATTGGTTTCCATACAACTTACTCTCAACATGGGAAAATATATTTATGAAATTCAATATCGGTTGTCTAAAGAGTAATCTCTTTGTTGTTGATGTTACATATCCATGTTCATAACAGACCTGAAGACTGCATCTTGACTCGCGATTACATTCCTGTTCCAAAGCGACATGGAGGAATTGCTTCTCTGATATGAATATATATATATATATATATATATATATATTGCTATTTTGCTTTACGTCGCACCGACACAGACAGGTCTTATAGCGACGATTGGATAGGAAAGGGGTAGGAGTGCGAAGGAAGCGACCGTGGCCTTAACTAACGTACATCCCCAGCATTTGCCTGGTGTGAAAATGGGAAATCACAAAAAAACATGTTCAGATGAGAGTGGGATTTGAACCCACTATCTCCCGATATCAAGCTAACAGCTGCGCGCCCCTAACCGCACGGCCAATTCGCCCGGTAAATATGAAAATATAGGAAATACGAAGTGTCTTACATGTTCCAATACTACCATCTCTAGATCTACGAAACACAAAGATAACTGTCTATTCCTTTCGAAGCGTTTTTCAATTACCTGGCGCGTGCTGAAAATCAAGTCATATTAATTAATTTAACACACGGTGACACTATTTTGCTTTCCACGCTCAATATAGAAAACTGACAGTTATTATTATTATTATTATTATTATTATTATTATTATTATTATTATTATTATTATTATTCTAGACTGCACATCTTCAAAGTGAGGAGTCGGTCATGTCTGCGCTTTAGTCACGGCCTGCTACTTCACTCGCACTGCAGTCCGGCTTAAGCAAAGAGAGACAGCAGGCCATCACGTCACGCTAGCACTCTTACACACAAGTACGTGCTACTACTGAGCTATTTTTACTTGCCTCCGCCATCTTTGTTTACGTTAACTCCATCTAACGATACCCGCTATTTGAGGTGAACGACTGGCCACCGTCCGCTAGAGGCCGCTACAGGGTTGCATAGAGTTCTGCAGAAAGGGGGTGGGGGAAAGAAAGAAAAAAGTTGGTTCATGCAATTAAGCGATCAAACATAATTGATTCAATCTTAAAATTATAATGAAATTTTGTAGGCATATTTACATTCTTTCTTTCTTTCTTTCTTTCTTTCTTTCTTTCTTTCTTTCTTTCTTCCTTAATCCATTTACTCTCCAGGGTTGGTTTCTCTCTCGGATTCAGTGAGGGATCTCTCCCCCCTCTACCGCTTCAAGGGCAGTGTTCTGGAGCGTGAGACTTTGGGTTGGGGGGGGGGATAAACCTGGGAAAGAGGGCCAGTACCTCGCCTAGGCGGCCTCACCTGCTATGCTGAACAGGGGCCTTATGGGGGGGGATGGGAAAATCGGAAGGGATAGACAAGGACAAGGGAAGGAAGCGGCTGTGGTCTTATGTTAGGTACCATCGCGGCATTTTCCTGAAGGAGAAGTGGGAAACAACGGAAAACCACTTTGAGGAAGGCTAAGGTGGGTATTGAATCCCTTCTACTCAGTTGACCTCCCGATGCTAAGTGGATACCGTTCCAGCCCTCGTACCACTTTTCAAATTTCGTGGCAGAACCGGGAATCGAACCCGGGCCTCCGGGGGTGGCAACTAATCACACTAACCACTACACCACAGAGGCGGACATATTTACATGACTTTTGAAAATAGTTTCGTTTTCCATTTTAGGCCTGACATTGCCTCCCACAAACAACCTAGTGCGAAAATAAGCCAGCAGTATTCCATCGGGAAATGTTACTGGTTTTGCATACCAATGGCATTTTTACGATTAACTACACGTCCAACTCACTACTTTTTACGCTTTTTGGAGACGCCAAGGTGCCAGAATTTTGTCCCGCAGGATTTCTTTTACGTGCCAGTAAATCTACTGGCACAAGGCTAACGTATTTTTGAGCATCTTAAAATACCACCGGACTGAGCCAGGATCGAACCTGCCTTGTTGGGGTCAGAAGGCAAGCGCCTCAACCGTCTAAGCCACTCATTTCGGCCCTATGGAATTTAAAATGGGGAAACGTGAAGAAGTAATGTTCTAGAATTTTATTTTGGTGAATATGGAATATGATACTTGAGTCTGAATGGCTTAGTAACGAACAATTCAACTTTTGACTTAGTCCTGATTGCGTAGTCCGTCAAGCGTTACGATTTTTTGTTAATTAAAAGCTGTGTAGGGGGGATGCCTATCCGAGGGGGTAAAGACGTACACGGTTCAACCAGAGCGTTGTGGGCTCGATTCTCTATCAAGAAAAGAAAAAAAATGAAACGATATTTTCACGTCTAGAGAGGCATATGGTTCTGAGATTCATTCAGCCTACATGCATCCCAATTAATTCCTGGGGAGGTAAGGGCGGATATGCGTAGAGTTAATAGCTCTATCTCATTTAAAAGGTGAGGCGACAGTTATGGGGTCAAAAATAAACAGATTGTTTGATTCAATGGTCATTATTTAGAGAGAAAATAGTCCTTTAAATATAACAGCCTGTATACCTCCTGGCAATTTCGAAATGAGTAACTGTAGCAACGCTGGGCTTGCGGCCAGTATCTCTGACTACTACGTGAGCGTCTTGAGTTCGAGAGTCGCTAGCGCTTCATTCTAACTATTTCTTCTCTTCTCATTTTTTACTTTTTCTTTGATCTTATATATGTTTTTTCTTTGTCATGCGAACTTATTAGTAGAAAATGCCCAAATCAAATACAAACTGTATCATAACAAACATGTTTGCTATAGTCCATGGTCGACGTTTTTATGGTAAAACGCAAACAGCTTCACTCTCTCTCCATATCTCATCATTAACTGCAGCAGTGGTTATACAATACCAAAAAAGTGGAGAAATGCCAAGCCACAAGTAGCAAAACAGGGTGATAGCAAACGAGTTTATAATACAGCTCATATCGATACAGAAACAAACAGATGAAATAAAACTTAGAGAAGAAAGAAAGAAAAATTGTGTTCTGGAATGCCTGGAATCCGTGGATGTCAGGGTCGCTGTTAAGAACCAGACCACCAGTGCTCCTTAGATCATCCTCCCCAATTCTGAACGAAATCGTCGACCCCAAAGCAACGGCTTCTCCCTGTTAGTGCCCAAGTAACGGATAATTGAAGCCTTCGCCCTGCTCTCCTCCAAGAACTTTCACGGCTTGAACGGAAAATAGCTTAGTTTTTCTTTGCTAAAATCTGAATAAATTCGGCGCGTCGTCCTAGATGATCTAATATATATATATATATATATAAAATTTTGTGTGGCTATTGCTAGCCTGGTGCAGATGGTGAGAGGCATCTGCCTTGCATGGGAATCTGCATGTTATTTTGGTGGGCACAGTGTTGTGTGTGGGTTGCAGGGATGTTGGGAACAGAACAAACATACAGCACCAAGTCAATAAAATCTCCGACCCCGCCGGGAATCTAACGAGGAGCCTCTGAATCGAAGGCCATTACGCTGACAGTGCGGATGATCTACTAATGCAATGGCCATTAGTTCGATTATAATGCAAGTTGGCGTCTCGTGTCTGGTAGTTCAGAGGTAAATATAAGAACTCCAGAATATTAGTGCTATTATGAATGAACACCGAGCAGTGTCGGAAGTACCTGAGTGACGGGAAGCTGAATGTTCCGTTCCAACGGAGAAGACAAGACCCGACTAGCGATTTGGCCACTACGACATGTGGGGGACGGGAATCAGTGCAGGCGGAATCTTCCATCTGCAAATGTAGGTCACTCTGATGACTTGCTCATCGTGACAGATAAAGAGATAAGGGCCAGCAAGGAATTCAACAACACTAACAAAGCGCAACGAGTCAGGAAACATTTACTGCCTACAACAATTACCGTAGAATTTGTTCTGCAGGCAACGTACATGACGTATTCACAGCCAAAGTAATAGGTAGACCGCAGAAAGAAACTATAATAAACATTTATTTTTTGTAAACCGGGGAATTGATCATTTTTATGCATTACCCGTAGCAGTCTTAGTACCTTTTCACAATCAATAAAAAGCCCAATATTCTGAAAAGTTTGCGAAAATTTATGTGTGGTGGTGCTATACAGTACTTATGGCAAGCTAGCGTGAGGCACTGTACCATTCGATCTATTGTATAATGATGGTGAACCTTGTTTTTAAAGAGGTCTAACATGAGATCATCAGCCCACAGCCTGTTGTAAATCGCACAGTTAAGGTATTGGAAATATTTAAGTTATCCTTGAATTTCTATGGGATTTTACCGTAATAACGTAGGGCCTATGCTACAATACTTACAATGAAATATGTATATATATTATCTAGTTTTTGAGTGAATGTCTGACTGACTGCGTTGTAATAATGCTTCCCTAAATAAATTTTAATTTCTGTCAATTCTGTATGAATTTCCATGCAACTGCCCCTTAATGATTATGTTACACTTGTCATATATAAATCTGAATTGTCATGTCTTCTTTATTTATTGTTTCAATGTATTGATTTTAGTTTTTTCATACCATGATTTTTATTTTGTATCATTTCTTTGAGTCATTCCAACTCGATTAAGCTGATGTAGTAGTTGTAGTTAATACACAGGAGGAGATACTAATTTTTCGGTTTAGAATCAACGTGGTGATAAGTCCTGTATACTTAATGGTTTTATCATGTTAGAGCTAGACGATCAGAAATGGGTTGTTTGATCACTTTTGCTAGCCATCAGGACCCCAAGTCTTTCAGCCGCATTCTATTGTGAGAGAGTCAAGAAAGTAAGAAAGGAAGTATGTAGCTTTTGAAGTTTTACGTCACTTTTATGACAATGAAGGCTGAAGACTGCACAGTAATGTCAAGATATAAAATGGGAAATATATCTTTGCTGGTTACTCTGACTGGTATATGGTTTTGTTGCAAGAAGAATATTCAGGCTTTCATTGCAAGAGACATAAAGTAGTCCACTCTTCTCGAAATGTCAGTAAATCTTGAGATATGCAGTCGAAAAATCTGCAGCGTTTATCTTTGCTACGTACGCTTCATAAATATAGTAAGTTGTGTTTAATTTTTAAATGAACTAGGGTGATTATAGCTACCAATAAGCTGAAGAAAGTTTATCTGGTAGTTTAGATACTGTAGCTGTTTCTTTTATATTCTAAGCAATGAAAACATTGTAATTTGAATGGTGCAATACGGCTGTCATGGCAAAACTGTATTAAGTAATCAGTTAGAATGCATATTTGATCTAATTTTACTGTACAGAAGCTGTTCATTGTGGTTTACCTAACGGAGAATTTATTATACCTTTACGAAGCCTCAAATACAGTCAACAATAACACTATGTGGGATAAATGTATTTTTGAGTTAAATTAACATAAAATCGTTTAAGAACCTTAAAATCTAATATGCCGGTCACCTTAAGTTTCTATGAAGTGGGTGCAGTGGCTTTTCGCCCGAACGGCTGACGTTCGAATACTGGTATTTCGGATTGAAACTTTCATCTAAAAAATAAAAATCACCAGATGCCAGGAAGAACATCCACCTTAAACCCCTCACTGAAACACAAAATAACCTAGGGTGGCTATAGCTAGAAATATTTGGGATAAGCTGAAGAAAGTTTTCTTAAACTTATTGGAATATCCATAATTGTCAGTATTACTTGTTCAGCTGAAAAATATCAGGACCTTGTATAACATTAATTACTAGTAATTTATTCAGAAGATTACATTTATTCACTTAAATATATCGTATAGGCCTAATAATTTTAATGTTCCTCTCGCATGTAACAGAAGATGCAAGTGCCACCTGTCGCGTTCTACTTGAACGAGCTGCGTAACCTATTTAGCGCCGTGATGTAGACGGGATAGGCTACCCTTTCAACGGGATACTTATGCGTGTGGCCTACATAAGAGTAAGAAATTGGAGGAAGTTGTGAACTGACCTCTGCACTTCCAAGAAATGGAATGTAATTCTAGCAGGTGTAGTCGAGGATATCCCCTCTATTTAGACCCTGACCTAGTACGGCGATATAGGGCATTCACCTTCCCAAGGACAAGAGTGTGATGAACAACCACAGTTCTTATAATGATTTACTTAAAGCAAGAGTACTCCTACCAGTGGTTCGTTTTCCATTTCTCAGCTGTATTAGCTATTTTCATGTAAGTATTTCTGCCACAAGTGGCTTACAAACGGTGGAAGGATAAACTTTGTACACAATGCAAAAATATACACAATAAAATGAATAAACAACACTATACTGAATCTGGATGTCAAGCGAAGATAAAATTAATGATGGTGATTACCTCTTATATGAAAGTGATATTAATGATTTTCTAATGATACTTTTCGTAACGATAAATAAAAGAAAACATGAATAAAAACCTATTAACTTCGTAAATTCAGAGTGTTTACGTAATAATAGCAATAAGTATCAATATGAAGTTTCAATAATAATACAAATAGTTTTAATAGTACAAACAACAAAAACCTTAATGAAAAAATAAGTTGATATAAAATAGCAACACTACTGATAATTAAGTTGATGTAAAACTGCATACATTCGATTGAATATGTCAGTGGTCTGTCTGGTGTATGAAGGCATGTAACTCCATGGTCGATCACTTCTTGCACTCGGAACAGAATGATCAGAGTAGCCTTTCTAACAAACAAATTCACCAGATGTTGGAACATCTTTCCGCATATTGATATTTTTCTTCTTACAGTCTGAAAAATTCTTCCGCAACAAAGGCACGCCGGGAACATTGTGAAGATAATGGAAAAGTCATCTCCATACAGGCCATGAATGCGACTGAAGGAGTGAAAAGTAAAGGCTTTCAAAAACCACAGCTTTCGGCCACCTTTGTTCCCGATTTCAAACCTGATACTCATATCTGATGCACGCTGATTGAACCCCGCAACCATGTGCTACTTCAGGAGTCCAAGTATCGTTTCGGTTTTTTATAGCACCCTGACGGGAATCGAATCGAATCCACGTCCTTCCAGGTGAACAGAGGCTATCGTCAAGAACTGTCACTAGAACTTTACCCTTCTCTTACTCATCAAGTCAACCGCTCCTTCTGTTCTTCGTTACAATTATATTATTATTATTATTATTATTATTATTATTATTATTATTATTATTATTATTAACCAGCCCCATGCCTCTCGGGGTTTGATTCTCGGCCATTCCAGGGATATGGCTGAATATGTCGTCACGTTGATAACGTGACACTCCAGTTCTACTGGCCATGTGGATGTCTTAGCAGGAGGCCAAGGCCCCAATAGCCTGATGTGTCACGGGTATTATAATTATTATTACCAAGCAATTTGGTCCTACAGAACAACAATTAAAATAATGACTACTATAAATAATATTGTCTTGCACTCGTGCATAACTTGTTGTAACGCAACTGCGAGTCTGGTGACAAAACGAACGATAATTACTGTCGCAGACTACAAACAGGCTGCTCGGTTATAAAACTACCACCACGTTCGAGCTCACAGAGTGTGATGAAAAGCATAAATTGGACATTAATTCTATCCTAGCCACACTGCATCGTGAATTATAACCACTATTTTAGAGAACTCGCATCAATGTCACAGATTTTAATCGTGATTCAAATTTCCATCGCTTGCAGTTCGCCCTCTTTCTGTTGCGAGAGAGTTTCTTCTGCTCCAATAATTCTGATGTATGCAGGAGCAATTAGTGGACATCGTTGCAGGACTTTGAACATAAATAGTGAACGCATCAACGGTGCAGCTCATAGACGAGACAAATTATCTGCAATAGCGATCACTTCGAGATTGCCGGAAAAAAACCCGAAGTGGTTTCTATGAAGGGGTACGAAAAGAGCACTGTCCAATCTAGATAGGAAAAATTACAAACAGTTCATTTAGTCCACTTAATCAAAACTAGTTCGGATCTCCACCAACGCCTACACAACTCAGCGGATAACACAGACAATTTTCAGTGACATATCCCGCAGTAAATAATAATAATAATAATAATAATAATAATAATAATAATAATAATAATAATAATAGGATTTGATAGTCGATGGGATTATATCTGGATTCTCACCAAGGCGGCCGTGGGTTGAATCTCGGCCAATTTACTTGGGATTTCCAAATGAAAAGTAGGTAACGGCCCTATGGTTCGGATTTCACTTAAAACTGGAAGCGTCATGGCTATGTTCACGACATCAAAACTCACGCAAAGCGACAGGCTTACTTGCTTTCAACAAAAACAACAACAATAAAAATAATAGTTTTACGTCTCACTACTACTTTTATGGTTTTCGGGGAGGCCGAAGTGCCCCAGTTTGGTCCCTCAAAAATATTTTTACCTGCTGTTGCAAACTACCGAGTACCTTCAAATATCCGCCAACATGTGGTTAGAATTTCGGCACACTACCGACTGAGCTTTACCGCACTTCTCTTCTTAACTGTAATTATGAGTCTGAGTGTATCCCAGCCTTTATAAGGTTTTAAATCGACATAACCGGGATTCAAACCACGATATATATATATATACAGTACGTGTGATGAACGCAATAATAGAAAGCTAGCTTTCGATTGACTTAGCAATAAAGGTTATTTTTTGCTATTTTGCTTTACGTCGCACCGACACAGATAGGTCTTATGGCGACGATGGGACAGGAAAGGCCTGGGAATGGGAAGGAAGTGGTCGTGGCCTTAATTAAGGTACAGCCCCAGCATTTGCTTGGTGTGAAAATGGGAAACCACGGAAACCCATCTTCAGGGCTGCCGACAGTGGGGTTCGAACCCACTATCTCGCACATGCGAGCTCACAGCAGCGCGCCCCTGACCGCACGGCCAGTTCGCCCGGTAATAAGAGTTCAACTGTTCCTCTAGGTGGGATAGCTCATTACAGGTACACCTCCAAGGGAACTGATATGCATTTTACCTACCTGTCAATCTAAAATATCTGACATGACTGGGATTCAAACCCGTGCCTTCGATTCCGGAAGCTAATGGCTTACACTACGGAGGTGGACGACTTGATGATCAACAAGATCGTCCTAACTATGAGATATATAAAGAGAAATACTATAGTCATCTTTCGAGAGATAAATCGCAACCTGACAACATCTACTTTAAATCCAATATGGGTATCCTCCCCTCTATAATTCCCGCACACTTCAGCATATCAAGTGACACTGTATTACCACCCCTAGGGCAATTTTCATCCCCTTACCACCCCCTTCTATTGAATGGAACACGCCCTTCTCCTGCTCTCGTCTCGGTATATCATTATGATCATCACGCCGAAAACACTGCCTCCCCCTTCCCCTCCCCCGCTGTGCTGTGTCTGAGCGGCGCCTACATTGGTGCGCACGCGCCAAACTCTGCACTTCCGCGTTCTTAAAGAGGATGTACCGAACATCACATACGGTATGACCCGAGTTTGCGGTCGCTAACCTAACCTGCATTATGTGATGTGATGTAATACACACTGCAGGGATAGTTCGCTATAATTACCATTTTATAACTCCGCCGCACGAAGGCGCTTTACTCATTATTCATTACCGTATCTTAGTCCAAGAATAGTTACGACATTAGAATATTTAAAATTGTATTCACAGTTTGCTTTACGTCACACCCACGCAGATAGGTATTATGGCAACGATGGGATAGGAAAAGGCATGATCGTGGCCTTAATTTAGGTAGAGTCCCAGCATTTGCCTGGTGTGAAAATGGGAAACCATAGAAAGTCATCTTCAGGGGTTCGAACCCGCTATCTCCCGAATTCAAACTTACAGCCACTCGCTTCGTCATTGCGAAATACACTGATGGATACGTTCACGAATCCTAAATACTTAGGCTAATGTTCAGAAACACTAAAATGTTTAATTAACGAATTGTTTAAATACCTTCAAACTTGACATGCAATTATTATAATTAAATAGCACGATTGCCACTTTACGCGATTGTTTATATCGTGATCAAAGTAAGGAGAGATCGATTTTTACATGGAATCTTAACTATGAGGATGCCTCCGAAAACCGTATGTTTAGTTAGTGGGGCGTAAAATAAATAACATTAAAAAAATGAATGGAATCCGAATCATAGCAAGACATCAACTGCAACTCAGTTACTTCAAACATTTTCGTACCGACTTTCTACTAGCTACCAATTACAGTTGCATAGTCGCTTACACAAGTGACATCCAATTTTGCTTAACTTCGAAATCCAAAGTACCAACACTGCAACAAAGTCGTATACATCGGTACAATTAGAAATAACCGAATGTCATCAAGCTGATCTAAGATCAAAATGAACGAAATTTGGTTTAAGAGGTTCACTTCAGTCAACGTTTAATGAATGATATTAGACACTAATTTTTACTGTAATATAGGAGTACGGTCTAATTGAAGTATTTCACTTGTTTTTATGTCTGAATTAATGTGTACAGGATTACGTAATGTTGAAGTAAAACACTATTCCATATTTTCAACTAACCGTGCTAAAGAACTGAAAATACATCGATTTCTGAACCTAGAATATTGATGAACCAACTAAGATTGCCAGACAGAGTGTTGAGTGGACAGTAAAATCACCAGTTTCAAGTCAATGTTATTTTTCACACAAACAGTATCTTGATGTAAGAAATGGCGACATGCTGTACTAACGACTGAAGTGCTGGTCTAGTAGAGTCCAGCTGATTTCAGTGGCTAGACACGCTTAGGTCTGCTGGTCCACTTGGGACTATCGATTTTGTTTCATCTCATGCTAGCGCTGGAGATGACTGGGAAGCTAAGTGGACGAAGACCAATATACATGTGAGATCGTTTCACAGGCGTGAGAATTCGTTAGAATATCCCACTAATAGACTAAAAGCTTTATTGTAACGATAACATCCAATAGCATAATAATAATAATAATAATAATAATAATAATAATAATAATAATATGAAGAATAATAAACCGGGCTAAGTAACTCAGATGGTGGAGTGATGGCCTTCTGAAGTGGGTTTCGATCCCAGCTCAGTTCTGTAGTATTTGAAGGCGATCAAATACGTCGGCCACGTGATGATACATTTACCGGCAGGTAAAAGAACTCCCGTGGTACAAAATTCCGGTACTTTGGCGTCTCCGAAATCTATGACAGTAGTTAGTGGGACGTAAAACCAATAACATTATAGTATTATTACCAAGCGGAGTGAACGGCATGCTAAAGCGCTACGGCTATGGAGCCAAGCTATGCATTCAGTATACGAATGGATTAGAAACACGCCGTCGGCTATCCTGAGAATGGTTTTCTGTGGTTTCCCATTTTCATTTCGAGGAAAATGCCTGGATAATTCCTATTCGTAGGATACAGCCGATTCCTTCGGCCTCCTCATCCAATTTCAAACACCCATATTCATTTCATCTTCATTAGCTCATCAACTGAGGTTTGCGTCAGGACGGGCAACAGGGCGTAAAAATCATGCGTTAAAATTTAATATCACCTCATACCCAATTCCGTAACAGGAAACTGTATTATTGGTTGTATAATAGGCGACATTGGATCAAGGTGCAGTAAAGATAATGCAGCGAGCTCGCACTTGCGATCAGCAGTATTCTGTAAGAAGGAAGTCAGCTCCCAGACGAAACTATCTTTACATCGGTCTGTTTTCAGACAAACTTCGCTTTACGGGATTGAAAGCAGGATGGACTCAGTATATCTTACTCATAAGTTAGAAGTAACAGACATGAAAGTAGCGAGAATGATTGCTAGTAAAAACAGATAGGGACAATGGCATGAGGGTACTCGGAATGAGGAGATAAATGCTACGTTAGGAATGAACTCGATGGATGAAGCTGTTCGCATTAACCGACTTCGGTGGTGGGGTCATGTGAGGCGATTGGAGGAGGATAGGTTACCTAGGAGAATAATGGACTTTATTATGGAGGGTAAGAGGAGTGGAGGGAGACCAAGGCGATGATGGTTAGACTCAGTTTCTAAAGATTTAAATGTAAGAGATATAGAACTAAATGAAGCCACATAACTAGTAAATTAGTAAATTCACACAGGCTTGCAGATTGAATGCTCAAGGGCATAACAGTGTATAATGAATATGTATGTAAGTATATTATTATTATTATTATTATTATTATTATTATTATTATTATTATTATTATTATTATTATCCCACTGACTCCATAACGCGGAGAAGTGGTACAGGTTGAAGAACAACCGAAGCAGGTACAGTAAGGTGTATGGTAGCCAGCTGCCTCTGGAGTCTAGTCAGGACAATACCGGGAAGCTACTCAGGTAGGATTGGAAAGGCAGGCGGCTGGTCGTAGTCACGTGTTCACAGGGTGTGTAAGCTGGTGGTCGGACCCAACTTTCACCTCTGGGCTAGCTGGCTGGTGGCGATGCTGCAATGAATGTGCAAGACGGCTCTGCACTAACGATAAGCAAAACATTAGAAACAGTTCATTATGTCTATTCTGCAGTGACATTTAGTTTCCTTTAGGATAAAGAATGCTCGATGTAAGCTGAAAAAGGACAGACGGTATTATGTGATTTTTACCAAAAGATTACGTTATCATCAGTAACTTTCTCTTTCTGTTTTCTTTCCAACATTATATATTCTATAACCTGAGTCAGTAATCATTTGCTTCTGGTGTGAAACTTTTAACGCTCAAAATCATGCCGATAATGGCGTACGCAACTTGAGAGGTCTTAGAACGAGTGAAAGTCACATTCTTAAAAAAAGAAAAAAGAAGAAAAAGAGCTGTTAATTCAGAACACTCATTCCCGTTCGATCTGCATAGTTTTTTTTATCTCTGGAGATTAGCAGCTAATATTTCTTTCTTTTTTGGCCTTTTCTCAATGTATTTATTTATATACTGTATTTATTTATTTATTCGCTAATCGCCAACTAGGGAGAGTGTTAAGTTTCATTTTATATCCTGGTGACAACTCATTTTTCATCAGATCTATCTACTTTTCATTAGATCACTGTCCGACTCGTTGGCTGAATGATTAGCGTACTGGTCCTCGGTTCAGAGGGTCCCGGATTCGATTCCCGGCTGGGTCGGGGATATTAACCTTCATTGGTTAATTCCAATGGCCCGGGGGGCTGGGTATTTGTGCTGTCCCCAACATCCCTAAAACTCACACACCACACATAACACTATCCTCCACTACAATAACACGCAGTTACCTACACATGGCAGATGCCGCCCACCCTCATCGGAGGGTCTGCCTTACAAGGGCTTTACTCGTCTAGAAATAGCCAAACGAAATTATTATTAGATCACTGTTTCGAACACGGCATTCATCCAACAATTTTGCACCAGTTGTCCAATTCTCATGTCCTAAAAGTCCATAAAATCACGATGCTTGTTGTGAAGAGTTCTCGTGTGGGTGCGTTTTCTGGTTGTAGGCACATTGCTCATAGGTATTTCTTGACGTTAGCGTACCATGGAATTGTCTTGGTTTTAACCGAAAATTGTTAGAAATGCGTTTTGTTCATCGAGAGTCGTCTATCCGTCGTAAGTGACCGTAGATTCGAACTCCGCGTTTGCACAGGGTGTCCGTAATCTTCTCTATCGGACAGTAGATTTCTTGTCTGGATTTTGTTTATGTAGATCCCGTTTTTGTAGCTTGGGCCAATAATATTGTGGAGAATCTTTTATCTATTCTTCTTAACATAGCGAGAGAGGATAAGGCATTCAGACGCATAGAGAGATACCGGCTAGACGGCAGTGTAGTTGTAATGATGAATTTGGTATACATTAGTTTATTATTATTATTATTATTATTATTATTATTATTATTATTATTATGTTATTGGTTTTACATCACATTAACTACTTTTACGGTTTACAGCGACGCTGAGGTACCGAATTCTTTTGTGTGGTAATAAATCTACCGGCATGATGCTGTCGTATCTGAGCACCTTCAGATACCAAATAGACTGAACTGGGATCGAACCTGCTAACTTGAGGCTCGGGAAACTAGCGGTCTACCGTCTAATCCATTCACCTGGATATAATAATAATAATAATAATAATAATAATAATAATAATAATAATAATAATAATAATAATAATAATAATAATAATAATAATAATAGACTATTCTATATTTCTAAATCAACCCTGCTCGTCTGGTTAATTGGCACATGGGGCATCTAAGAAGGTTAAAACGATATTGCCACGTTTCTGCTCGTTGTTGAGCCCAGGAGTGAATGAACCATTGGCTATCTTATCAACGAGCTGACAGGTAGTTTACACAATTATGAAACAACACGTGGATTGTATCTGAAGATCAAATTTTAGTTTGTAGGCCTAAATATTAGATCTGATACTGAAGAGTGTACCGAAATCCGGAAATTTATTTTCCGCAGTAACGATGAAAACGATATTATTATTATTATTATTATTATTATTATTATTATTATTAAAATAACTTAAGTGCATTGTTTTCCTGGAATATTTCACCTGAAAAGTCGCGCGACGTCTAGTTTCAAATTCCCCAGTCAAAAATTCAAGATAAGGCCGTTTGGCTCCAGCAACTCGATAACTAACTGGGATAAGATGAAACAGGTTTTGCGGTTAAGCATCAGTACCACGGGCTCGAATCCCAGTAAGTTGGGATAGGATTTTCGGTAGAAGCAGCACGTTCCAAGGGTGAAATCCCGGCCATGAACAAAAGTGAGCCTGTATGCTGCACCGATCCCACATCGTATGGACGTATTTGACATTGACATTATCTTCTATTACGGTCAGTGATATGGAACCCACGCAAAGAGGATCCTTATATTAAACTTTGGTACTTGAAGGTCCTTAACTGTCCGGCTCCTAGTGTACTGGCTAGAGTGGTTTCAGGGTTCAATTCCCGGTCATGATTGGGGTTTAAGTCATGTTTAGTTAATTCCCTAGCTTATGAGCTGGTTATTTCTAATTGTCTGCATATACATCTTCATTTGCATTCAAACGCATCCTAACCACCAACCACCACAGAAACACACAACAATGAATAGGCCTACTTCGCCTTACACAGGGTAGGCCTACGGAAGGGCACGGAGCCTTAAAACTGTGTTTAATCCACATCCATGCCGACCCCAGGTAACTAGTTGAAAGGCTAAGAAATAATAATATCTGAAGGTAAAAGAACCCCAAAAGAACGGCAACAAGCAGTTAGTTGGCCGTAAAATGAATAACCTGATTATTATTGAAATAACCACGCTTGGTAGCTGCAGCCGATGAAGTGCGGCCAGTATTCGGGAGATAGTGGGTTCGAATCCCACTGTCGGCACCCTGAAGATGGTTTTCCGTGGTTTCCCATTTTCACATCACGCAAATGCTGGGGTTGTAACTTAATTAAGATCACGGCCGCTATCTTCCCGCTCCTAGCCATTTCCTGTGCCATCGTTGCCATAAGACCTATCTGTGTCGGTGCAACGTAAAACAAATTGTAAAAAGATATATTAAAATAAATGCATACCTGTCCTTGCACATAATTAGTATGTATGTTTTTGGTATTTTATTGTAACATGTTATACTCACAGAGACGTTGTTAAACACACACTGACAATTGTAAACAATTTACTGTATAAGTTACAGTAGTTTTATGTACCATGTATAGTAGTTGTTGTTAAAACGTAGTGTTTTATTTTTTTAAATATGCAATTTATTACGGAACTTGCAACATTAGAAATAGGAAATGAAATATTCCCTAAGCGGGCACAATTGCCTGTAAATAAATAAATAAATAAATAAATAAATAAATAAATAAATAAATAAATAAATAAATAAATATTGAAAAACGCGATGAAGAGCTGATCAGTTTGCTGCAGCAGTCTGTGCCTCAACTTCCCATACTAACTGCTTAACTTCTCCAGATGTAACCTGAACTCATTCCAGTTAAGACATCGAGCATTTTCTATCGAAAGCAATGTCTCGCTCGAAACTCCATGACTTGTAGCTACTTCTATTTCAGATTTACCCGGCTGGACAGCTAAGTTAATTATTCGTTTACCTCCTACGCTGAGATTTGCAGAACGGATCACAAACCAATCAGTATGCTTGAGTGTGAGAAACTCACATCAATCAGCTTGCTGGTCCATTAAAAAGTTATTCCGGCACTCCGGCGACTCTTATAAGTAATATAAGTTAAGAGGGCGTTACACTATACACTCGGTCTATCAAAACAGAATGGTTATACTCTTAAATCTCTTCTAGGGATTAAGGAAAAGAATGCTTGTAGTATTAGGCGAATGCTGATATCGTGACTATAGCCACGGGACCTCCATTTTTACGTGGAATACACATAATAGGGAAGTATATTTTCATTTCAAAAAATTCCATTTGCATTTATAGGGGATCGAACCGCGGCCACCTTGGTGAGAAGCCAGCGACGATGCCACTATTTTAATGTACTTGACCGCCCGATGCAGTATATTATTCAGTTTATATTTTTCTCGAACTGGCCTAGCAAATTCTTCCTGTTCCTGCTTCTGAACAACGGTAAAAAGAAAACGGATTCCGAGAACAGGTTTTCTTACGCATGCAAAGCTTCAGGTGTTCGGGTTAAGTTCGTGACATGTTATCTTTCCGCCTCCACTAAAAATAATTAATTATTAGATTAGAAATTCGTTCATTTATCGTCATTTTCGTAATTCGTATAAGTATCTCCCTCTCCTTCATCAACGTGTTCCATACAACTAAGCTAACTCGTCACGAAAGTGTATAAAAAAATTACCAAGTTAGGCCTCAGCTTAATAGATCATGAAATGCTGCGGAGCAACCGAATTTAAAGATTTTATTATTATATATTATAAGACGAGGGTACAATTGAAACATTTACGTTCTAGAGGACGCTACAATCCTGTAGCCTATTAAGAAGAGTGCATTTATTTAAAACCGAGGGGCCATGGCCTACCAAGTGACCGCTGCTCAGCCTGAAGGCCTGCGGATTATGAGGTGTCGTGTGATCAGCACGACGAAATCCTCTCGGCCGTTATTCTTGGCTTTCTGGACCGGGGCCATTATCTCGCCGTCAGATAGCTCCTCAATTCTAATCACGTAGGCTGAGTGGATCTCGAACCAGCCCTCAGATCCAAGTAAAATTCCCTGACCTTGCTTGGAATCGAACTCGGGGCCTCCGAGTAGGAGGCAGGCACGCTACCCCCACATGACGGGGCCGGCGAGCATTTATTTGTAAAACAAAAATACAGCGAATTCACGATGAGTTACAGTATAATATTTGTGGTTCGAATAGCTGTATTCGTAAACTTCTCAAAGCATTCGGATTCTTCTTTCTTAGGTTATGTTGGGAGTATTATTTTTCTTCTAGATGAATTTAATGTTCCTTACAGAGGAAGTTAGTACCACGTTATATTTAAACATGTAAACATGTAACAGGTAAACAGTGGTAGCGAACGCCAAATGACTGCGATTTGAGAATTACCTGCCCCGGTGTACGGTTCCGGGTTAAAGACGCCGAAGGGGGTCTTTTCGAGTTATGTGGGCATTACATCATATTAATTGCGCCAACTGCAACTTACAGAGTTCCTGGCATGTTAGTTGTCTTGACCCTTTTTATCACAGCCCGTTATCGTTGGACGACAATTTTCGTTTAAGCTGCATAAAGGGACTTGGATCTGCTACGACTCTTACTCGAGAACATACCGGAGGAACATAAATAATGAAATCTCCTATGAAAGATAATTTGGGAAGACAACTTTCTATTATCTGTGAGGGGTCAAGTTTATGGCCGAGGTGCCCACCTCGTAAAAGCAAGAGATCTCACTTGAGCCGAAGATTGACTGCCGTGTCGACAGATGGGCACGGGATAGGTTAGGGAAGGCAGGCAAGAGACTGTTTGTATTGCTTTGTTCACTATTTAACCAAACAAGTCGTTCCCCTTGGCAGCACTTGCTCAATTGTGAACGCCTTTCCCGACTCCGCCCAGTCACAGAAGATGAAGCTCGCAGAAGAAAGTGTTGTTTTGTTCTTTCATGTAAGAGGCCAGGGACATCTTGCTCATCTCTGTGTATTTAGAATGTGTGAATTTGGTCTGATTAACTTGTCTTTGTAATGTCTGTACAAGTGCTCGATTTTTATAGATAGGGAAGTTAAGTGGTTGATACTGGCTTCTCACCAAGACCGCCGAGCGGTTTCAATACTGGCCAATGTAGGTGGTTCGAATTCCACGTAAAACAGGGAGTTCCTTGGCTATGATCACGATATCAACACTCGCGTAAAACTACGAGCACTATGTAATAATAATAATAATAATAATAATAATAATAATAATAATAATAATAATAAGCGCCCGAATATTTAGGCTGTAATAGGTTAGAATGCAAACCTAATAAAGCAAATAACAAGTATACTCTACCCAGACAATAGTTCTGCTATGAGATTTGCATAAATATTAGGGTTCTAGCCTATTACCAGCCCTAAAATTTATGTTACTCTCGCTGTATTTCGGAAGACGGGCCAGACAACACTTCTACCACGTAAGCTGTTTTGCATTCTAAACTATGACAGCCCAAACATCAAGACTTTAAGGGGGGACCTACACCTATAAGGATAAAATTTTGTCAATTTTCAATTTATTTTTTTCTACGTTTATTGATCCTTCCTCTTCAAATCACTGCAACAATTTCTTTGATATGTATCATACTTTTGAAGTTATGACCAAAAAGTGCAGGGCTGTCAGCGACGTTTTTCTACACATTGGTAACTTCGTTGCTCGTTTCCCGAAACTTTGGATTTTCAAGTCCGTTTCCTTAGTAACTGCCAGCGTTTTCAAGATAATGAAGTGAAATTTAGTATACATGTGTATCTTATAAGGAAGAACAATATAACCTACAACTGTTGCTGTTACATGTCATAGTTTCGGTTTTTTAAAAATTAATCTGTGAAAAAAACTTGCAAAAAACTTACACTTTAATGTAAGCTTTTATAAAAATTCTGTATAGATTCCAATGATTCTAGGTCAATCTCTAGCTACTGCATTAGTGAATACAATGAAAAAAGAATTTTAGAAAAACAATGATATTTGTGTAAAATATTAGGGAAACGGTGGAAGTGTACAATTTGCAGCCGCCATTTTAAGTACCTAATTTCATGAAATGCATTCGCCATATGACTTGTAAATACACGAACGTATTGGCAAAGCGTAGTGTGATTGGCAGACCAAATTACAATTCTTTAGTACTTTCTGTTGCTGAGGAATATAAAAGTGAAATATACATGATTTTTTGTTGTTATAGGTGTAGGTCCCCCCTTCATGATAAAGCTAATGGTGTTTACGTCTCAACTACTTTTATGGTTTTGGGAGGCACTGATGTCCCCCAGTGGTTCTTTTACATGCCAGTGAATCTACCGACACGAGACTGACGTATTTGAGCACCTTCAAATCAAGCGTTAAGTAAACTCTAACATCCGAGCACAGGTGAAACAACTGGCCAGCTGCGAAGAGTAGCTGTTTGAGAATAAGATATTAATAATAAATGTGCTCTTGAGTTCTAGTCTTTTGCAGTGCCTTGGTCTGCATGCGAGCGAGAAGGAGTCTGACATTGGATTCAATGTTAGACAGTTCACAGCTCCGAGCCTTTTTATACCATTTATCAAGCACGAATTTTAGCAATGTGAGCATTGACTACGTAGTGGCGGTAGACCATGAAAGGTTGCAACCACTCGAGTGGAACAGGTAAATAAACCACCAGCTACACTTAACATGTACACAATTTGCACAACTTCCCTCTTTCTACTTCCTGTTGCTCCATGAGCACGATACCAGAACCGCCCGGGGTGTAATTAAAGTTCACTTTTCGTCGGAGAACGTCAAGGGAAAGTAGTTTACGACCGTTCAGTGTTATGCGATTTTAAGTACCATCCCGACATTCGCCTGGAAGTGAAGTGAGCATCCATCGAAGGCCACGAGTGGGAATTTAGTTCAAATATGTTTACCTGAGCACATTCCATTTCAGTCTTCCGCTGGTTCTTAATAATGATAAGGCTAGGAATCGAACCTGGGCCAATGAATCACTAAGATCATTTGCTAACTCCTAAACCACAGCAAGGAGATGAGCATATTTCGAACAGGTAAATTTCTTACACTAACACTAGGCAATTGTAATGGTTTACATAACTATATAAACGTGCAAGGGCACTTAAAGAGAAAACAACCCCCGAGTTAGAAGCCCAGAACTATGCTTCTACCTTGACAATCTCCTGAAGGTGGATTCAGGTGACATGTGAAAGGGCACTTAAAGAGAAGACGACCCCCGAATTAGAAGCCCATAACTATGCATCTATCTTGACAATCTCCTAAAGGTGGATTTATGTGTTAAGATATAACCAAGAAGCAGATTAACTCCACCACAGTCGGTCCCAAGCCCGGTTGAGAAAAGAGGATGTAATGTGATTGAATCTTGATAGGATCTCAAATGAAGTACCACCATCCGTCTCAGAGAGTAGCGATAACCACCAAACCGTGAAGCTAAGGTATATAGAGTACTAACCGTGAAGGTGAAGACAGTCACCTGGCAAACCCTCCACTGTGTTATGGAGACTCTGGGTCAATGGCGACGATGGGATAGGTAAGGCCTAGAAGGTGGAAGGAAGCGGCCGTGGCCTTGATTAAGGAACAGCCCCAGCATTTGCCTGGTGTGAAAATGGGAAACCACGGAAAACCATCTTCAGGGCTGCCGACAGTGGGATTCGAACTCACTATCTCCTGGATGCAAGCTCACAGCCACGTGCCTCTAACCGCACGGCTAACTCGCCGGGTGAGAACATTTTAATCTGAAAATAAAACCCGGTCCGATGTCCTTTTTCCTAACGAAAAAGAGGGCATGAACGGGGAAGCGAGGACGTATGGTAGCCCCGATTATACTGTTCGAGCATGTCACAGTTATAATAACTGGCTCTGTTAAGACAAATGTTCGGCACTCAGTCGGGCAGGTCTGGAGTGTGCTATCTCACTGGAAATCCCCTAGCCTAGTGCCACTGAGACCGAGAAGTCACGACAGTGATTGATGTTCAAATTTCTAACTTGTCAGAGGAACATTATGCTTATGCCAGAATGATGAGCCTGATGATGCCGATGTAAATTACCTTTCACAAAATCATTCTGGGTCATTGGTTCACATTTTCAACCCATTTTAACACTTCCATTCCATAATAATAATAATAATAATAATAATAATAATAATAATAATAATAATAATAAATGAGATGGTTCCAAGACTGTAAGAAATATCTGAGAGGCGCTTAAGTGCGGGGAGTATCCAGTAATCGGGAGATAGTGGGTTCGAGCCCCACTGTCTGCAGCCCTGAAGATGGTTTTCCGTGGTTTCCCATTTTCACACCAGGCAAATGCCGGGGCTGTACCTTAATTAAGGCCACGGCTGCTTCCTTCCACTTCCTAGGCCTTTACTATCCCACCGTCGCCATAAGACGTATCTATGTCAGTGCGACGTAAAGCAAAAAAAAAAAAAAAAAAAAAAAAAAAAGGATCTGAGAGAGGTGGGCAATACGGAGGATAAAATCAATGATAGGGTTAGTTTCAGAAGGATGATGAAAAACTATCAGGGTTTTATGGTGGAGACAGAACTCAGAAGACGAGGAGACCCTTTACCATAGGAGCGGAAGAAAGCGTTTATCGATGGGCTCACGCGATACTGGCAGGATTACAAAGCCGACAGACAAACAAGACATAGACACTGAAAATGAGATCGGTTGTTAACACGTAGTCCATAGAGGCCCAATTCGAAAAGGAATAATAATAATAATAATAATAATAATAATAATAATAATAATAATAATAATAATAATAATAATAATATTAATAATAATAATAATGATAATAATAATTGTAATTAACTGTAATTAAGCCTGAAGCATTATAAGCATCAGAAATCTTGATCGCTGGAGGCAGATCACTAACCAAACTTTTAGAAAAACGAGAAAGGGCAATCCTTAGAAAAATCTTTGGCCCAGTATGTATATGAGTGTGGAGAATAGGAAGTCATCTGAATTACTCCAGACTTCTGAGAAAATATCAGACACTATTATAAAAAGACGACAAAAATTTTATGACCATATTCAAGGAATGGACAATGTAAGACTTACAAAAAATATATATTTAATTATGCCTCCTCACTAAAAGTCAAGAATAATTGGGTAACCGAAATTCAAAAAACACCTTCAAGAAGTCAGCATAACAGGTAAAATTATACTTGACAAGCCTAGCTTTAGAACGTTGGTGAATAAACGTAATTTTGCTGTAAAACCCAAGATGACAAGATGCATGGACGGAAGATTGAAGGGAGAAATACAGCGAGAGGATGAAGAGATTCTGGGGAGAGAATAAAGAAAATTCATCTCATAAATAAGTTCAATCGCGGTCCTTAATTGAGCATAACGTTGTAAATAATAATAATAATAATAATAATAATAATAATAATAATAATAATAATAGGTCCGCCTCTGTGGTGTAGTGGTTAGTGTGATTAGCTGCCACCCCCGGAGGCCGCGGTTCGATTCCCGGCTCTGACACGAAATTTGAAAAGTGGAAAATTGGTGCGAGGGCTGGAACGGGGTCCACTCCGCCTCGGGGGGGGGGGGTCAGCTGAGTAGAGGGGGTTTCGATTCCCACCTCAGCCATCCTGGAAGGGGTTTTCCGCGGTTTTCCACTTCTCCTCCAGGCAAATGCCGGGATGGTACCTAACTTAAGGCCACGGCCATATCCTTCCCTCTTCTTTGTCTATCCCTTACAATCTTCCCATCCCCCCCCCCCGCAGGACACTGTGTTCACCATAGCAGGTGAGGCCGCCTGGGGGAGGTACTGGTGGGATCCCTCACTTAGTCCGAGGGAAAAACCGACCCTGGAGGGTAAGCAGATTAGGAAGAAAAAGAAGATAATAATAATAATAATAATAACAATAATAATAATGTGTGTTTAACTTCGCAACAAAATTGCTATAAAATAAAAAGAGACGCATTATTATTAGAATTATGCTTCTCAGTAGATTTACTGGCACGGATCACTCGCTTCCAAGAAGTTTTAATTGTCAATCGACTGTACCAAGAATCCAACCATCAACTTTGAACACAGAGGGCACGTGCATAAAAAACCACGCTACGCAGCCGGTTTATTTAACCCACACCGTGCGAGTTGGCAGCGTCGTACGAGCCGCGTAGCCGTAAGCTTGCATTCGGGAAATGGTGGGTTCAAATCGCACCATCGGCAGCCGTGAAGATGGTTTTCCCTTGTTTTCTTATTTTCATATCAGGCAAATGATGAGGCTGTACCATATCCTTGTCTTTCCTATCCCATCTTCGTCATAAGACCTATCTGATTCGATGCGACATGAAACCAATAGGAAAGAAACGAACTACTTATGATTTTCAGAGACATCAATATATCTGAATTTTGTCCATCAAGTGTTCTTTTGATAGCCAGTAAATATATCGGCACGAGGCTGGCGTATTTGAGTACGTTCAAATATACTGTAAGTTTTTTTTTTTTTTTTTTTGCTAGTTGCTTTACGTCGCACCGACACGGATAGGTCGTATGGCGACGATGGGACAGGAAAGGGCTAGGAGTGGGAAGGAAGCGGCCGTGGCCTTAATTAATTTGATCTCAGGCGTACGGTTTTTTTTTTTTTTACACAGAACTGGTACATATTTAGAGGAACATTTGCTGAAATTGTTATTACGATATAATTCTTTGTTTCGATGTTATTAACTTTTTTGTTCATAATAATTGGAAACAAAATAGCTATTTTTAATACTTGAGGAGATCTGGACAGTACAATATGGAGATTACATTAACAACTTTTACTAAGGAGAAACACAGGTAAGTGTAGAATATTTATAATTTTAATAGAACGGGCCGATGACCTGCGATGTTATGCCCCTTAAAACAACAAGCAGCATGAATTTAATAGAACAACAGGATACGTTTCCATTAAAAAAATATTCCCGTTTTATAACTCGCAACAGAACCTCAGAAAACGGTTAGAAACAAACATTCCTTAACCTTGGCTGCACTGGAGACCCCTCAAGCTACCGAGATCGTTTGTATGTTACGTTGTAGTGTGAATATCCTATAGAACGTTCACCTTTTAGAAGTTAAATTTGTGCTTAATATTAGCATCTTAATCTGGTTGTTTCATGTAGGTACATAATGATTTATTTCACGATATTCGACTGGAAACAGATTAGCAATTCATTTAAAGTAAAAAATATCAACTCCAAACAATTTAGTCTTCACAATAATCATTCCTAACCTGTTGAAAATCGAACTTGTTGCAGTAATGGGCTGGTGTGTAGCAGACCGCAGAATGTTTTCTTTGCACAGGGGATGGAAAGTCATATCCCCTGTGGTGTTTCGTTTCCCCTCATAAAACTTAAGGTTTCGTGGCTTTGATCACAACATGAACAGCCACGTAAAACTACAAGCTTGCCTGCTTGTCTGAATCTAATTACAAACGAGGAATGATGTATGAGGGGAAATTTACGAGAAAGAAAAATGTCAGTGGAAAGAGAATCTCAGCACTTACTTGACAGTGTTAATGCGTTCAATATTCTGAGTTCGAATGCTGGCTACTGCAGAGATTTCCTTATCGATCTTCGTGCTGGCTGTGATGAAGAACGTCTCCGATCAGAGTGTTCCAAATCAAGTCAGTCTGACAGGCGCACTTCAGGACCATATCCTTTGACTAGTCTAGTCTACCGCGCTCCTTGATTCATATCTGATAACTGACGTTCTAATCTGGGCTATTAGTCCAAACATAATTCCCTCTCTTTCGGGAGGTGAGTATCCAAAGTTAGTGCACAAGAGATGAAAGCTTGTTCCATATTTACAGATGTAATTATAATTTCTTATTACAATTGATAGCCTGTTAGTCTGTGTGACTCAGGCGGCAGCGCTCTGGCCTCTCACCGCTGGGCTCCGTGGTTCAAATCCCAGTCACTCTATGTGAGATTTGTGCTGGACAAAGTGGAGGCGTGACAGTTTTTTTCTTCGGGTACTCCGAGTTTCCCTGTCACATTTAATTCCAGCAACACTCTACAGTATGATTTCACTTCATCTACCAGTCATTAATCATTGTCCCAGAGGAGTGTGACAGGTTTCGGCAGCCGGCACAATTCATATCCTCGCCGCTAGATGGGGCTTCATTCATTCCATTCCTGACCCGGTCGAAAGACTGGAAGCAGAGTTTGGATTTTCGTTTTTCATTAATAGCTTGGTGCAACCCTTCCAAGACAGACCCTCCGATGGGATTTTGAAGTCTGCCGTGTATGGGATACTGCGTGTTGTGCGAGTTTCAAGAATATTGGGGACAGTACAAACACCTAGTAGTTCCCGAGTTAACGGAATAAACCATTCACGATTAAAATTCCATGATTCGGCTGGTTATCGAGCCGGGGACCCCGATGACTGAAGGAAAAGACGCTGACCACACAGCCATAGAGTTGGACAACTTTCAAGACCACAAACCTACAGATTTACTTACAGTCTGAATGACTCTTCATTTTGAAAATATCACGTACCGTATTTCACGAGAATTTGGAACGTGGGTGCCTCAGTGAGAAACTACTTCATCACTGAAATGACACATTCAAAAATGTACGGCAGGAAATGAATAATGTGCAGGCTGTCTTTTTTTTTTTTTAACCTCCGTTCTAGAAGACTGGACATATTTTACTAAGCGCTGTGTATCAAACAGCAAACCGAAAAGGAAAACTTGTGAATGTAGGAAATCTTTCCAGAACTCACTTGGACAGTTGGCTAAATAATCCAACAGCAGCATGGAATGCGAGAAGTTCCTATAATGTTGAGCGTTCACATCTCCAACAAAATAAGGAGGACTATAAAAAGAAAGACTGTAATTAAACCGACATAGAGGTCGCTAAGTGGGCTGAGAAGTTGATGCCGTAAAGGCATGTTTGATTCACCATCAGGTAGTTGAGAATGAAACGAGACTTCCCTTCTGGTGAGACACGTGGTCTTGGTGTTCGCAACAGAAATGAAGTTCATACGTTGCAACAAGTATGAGTGTGAAGTTAATTTCCAGCAACGAAGGCGGTCAGAAATAAAGCTAATAATAATGTTATTGGTTTTACGTCCCACTAACTGCATTTTGACGGTTTTCGGAGACGCCGAGGTGCCGCAATTTTGTCTCGCAGGAGTAAGAATAGAGCTAACCTTTATCCTGGTGAGTTCCATGGTTACGAATAGTGGAAGCCCTTACTTTCTACTCCCGTATATATCTCCATGGCATGTGAGGCTATAATTTTTCAAGTGCTTTCAAAGCTGAAACGCACAATATTTAAAAGTATAGGGATTTCAAGGATCTGATTTATTTTTCACGTTCGTTAGGCACTTGTCCCTATGCTGAAGGTTACAGTATCGAGCCCCGACACAGTTGGTTGACATTTGAAGGTGCTCGATTTGGCCGACGGCTGACAAACCCGGTATACTGTATACTGAACTTTTTTCCCCCACCTCGCAGTGTCCGGCTCATTGGCTGGATTGTCAGCATAGATGCCTTCGATTTACAGTAACCCGGGGTTCGATTCCCGGCTGAGTAAAAGATTTTAACCTTAAATGGTTAATTCACCTGGCTTGGGGACTCGGTGTGTGTACTGTCCTCAACATCCCTCCAACTGACACACCTCACCTAACACTATCCTCCACTACAATAACACGCAATTTCCCATATACGGCAGCTGCTACCCACCATCTTCGGAGGATCTGCCTTACAAGGGCTGCACCAGGCTACCAATAGCCACGCGAAATTATTATTATTAACGTCACACTAACACAGCGAAGGAGAGTGATAGGATTGCGATCGTAGTGGCCGTGGCCTTAATTAAGAGCCCAACATCTGCCCGCTGTGAATATGGGAAACCATCTTCATGGCTGCCGACGGTGGAGCACTTGTCCTGGATTCAGAGGGCGCCAGTTCGATTCTTGGTTCAGTCGGGCATTTTAACTACATATTATATGATGAGTTCCTCTGGCTACCTAACTGGGTGTGCGTGTTCATCTTAATACATTTATCTTCATATTCATACAAGACACCACACTACCAACCACCAGAGAAACACGCAATAGAGAAAACAACCCTCTGCATAGGGTTGGCGTCAGTAAGTGCGTGCTACCGTAAAACTGGACCAAATTCACTACACGTGCCCACCCTAAGAAATTTACAAAAAGACCAAAAAAGAAAGAAAGAAAGAAAGAAAGAAAGAAAGAAAGAAAGGAAGAAAGAAAGAAAGAAAGAAAGAAATGACAATTACGCCTAGCGACATTCAAAATGCTGGTGGCCATGGAATGGCAAAAAATACTCAATTAAAGTAATACGCTGTACTAGAAATAAGCACGTTGAAAAGTTTCACATCTACTTTATCCCCTACCTTTAATGGATCCGGAAGACGTGTGTGGTTGTTGCTGTTGCTGCTGCTGTTGCTGCTGTTGTTGCTGCTGTTGTACCACCTCCAGTTTAGAGGTAACAGAACTCCACATCTCAAACATTTGGGATGGTTTTTATAAGTTACACTTGCACGGAAAATGTCATTATTTGAGATAATTATCGCTTGAAAATGTTAATGGACGAATAGCACTGTGGATCACTAGTGTTTATTACGAAAATGTTACCAGTAAAATAATCAGTCTTCTGGGATGCAGCAAGCCTCAGTCTTCTTAATGAACGTCCACGAAACACAACTGCACTATATTTAAAGCTTAAGGATGTGTGGATTTTTATCAGTACATTGACGGCGAACTAATAAACACTGTTTTTTTTTGTATCTGCAAACTTGAGATACGACTAAAAAGTTTCATACGAAATAGTACACGACTTAGAAATTTTACCAAATACCTCTGATATGCAAACTTAAAGTTTTAAAAACTACTTTAGGTTTAAGGTATTCAAGTACTATCTCTTGTTTTAAGACGGTTTACGCGAGAATTAATGTTTCTAGAAAAATTGTGTCCTTCACTTTTGAGAAACAGTTAAGTGATATCCATCAGGGTATTCATACTTGAATACTTATCTTTTGTTATAAAGTATGAACAGAATTACGTGTGGCACTTCGGAAGAACGTTGTTGCGTAGAAGAAGTGTGCATGTTAAGCGTGTGTATTGATGACGTAACATCATATCTCTCTTTAAAGGCTACTCCGTCAGCAGCAGCTACCGGTAATTGCGAGACTTCTTAATCGATTATTTCAGACAAGACATCTTTTTTTAACATAATGTTTTAATAATAAAATCACCTCAATGCACTGCACTCAGTTGTTACATCGCTAGAATTATTTTCAAAGTTCATTTCGGAATAACAAACCAAATGTCATGTCTGTCAACAACTGTCACACGTGGTTTATGCCAGGCTGAGAACAGAACAGATGCGATTGTTGTTTAATACGAACGTTTCGTAACACTGCATAAGATGAATCATTTAAGAAGTTTGATATATATTAGGATAATGAAACGGGGAGAAGTGTTATTTCAGTTTTTCATGTTACTGATTATTGTAGATTCGTAAAAACGAGACGGAACAGTAAATATGGATGAGAGCGGGCGGCATCAGTCGTTTTGATACGAGAATAAACACACGTTGGACGATAGTTTCACTACCGAAATATTATTTTCAAATGTTTGGAGCATTACACATTTGTGAATGACGACGTCACTTAGATGGTAGACAGGCTCAATGAAACGTACATATGCATAATTCAACATGCACACGCGTCAGAGTGGGATTAACATTACAAAGTTCCACAACATTAAATGCAGTCCTGGTTAGGAATATTAGGAAATAGCACTCAGTAGGTTGAAGTGCTAACATTCCTCATGATACCGGGTTCGCCCGGTACTGCTGAGAACTGTGCCTATCCGTCAGAACACACACACGCACACATGCTGAGAGAAGAGACAAGAATATTGCAGATATATGAGATGAAACACGGAAGTCAATGTCTTGATGTTGTATGTCCGAAGAAGCACATCGGAGGAAATTTTGAAGCATCAACACTAGAAACACTATTTTCTTGTTAAATATATATTTTAGCTAGTAACAATTTGAAATCCACAGTGTATTTAGAAACACAGAAAATATGCGTCTAAATTGAATAAGTATTCCTAACCAATAACACTGGAAGTTCTGGATAATCGCACCATAATTTCAGAAAATATCCAACGAAACAGAAATAAAGGACAGCGTTGAAAAGGTACACCGGTACTATTGTATTTGGGTCATTTATCTGCACTCATAACCACCGGTAAATGACGCAAATTCTCAACACTGACACAAATTAACCGTAATATAACATGTGGGAGTTATTTTAAAGGTGCAATCCATCGTTAAATTCACTGGAGCACTGCTTTCAAGACACAATCACAGACACGTTGTTTTGTTGAAGGAAAATCCGTTTATTATTTAGTTTATTATTTAGTGGTACTTCACATCTTCATATTGGCAGAAGAGTTTTTTTATCATCAGGTTGAAGAAGTTATAGTGGTTCGTGGGGATTTGTTTTGATTGAACTAGCCGGTGATACGTCCTGTCTTGGCCTCTCCCAATGTAGCGTGCATTTGAACGCGCGGTGCTCTACGTTGCCTTGTTGTTTCCGCGTTCGAGGGAGAGAGAGCGCGCTATATAGCGAGTGTGCGCAGGGGGCTCTGGACGCCGGCACCACTGACACACTTCTACACCGTGCGGTGTGCGAGAACACCATCTACTGACTGTGCTATGTTGTGTTTGTCGGTTCGTTGGATTGCTGTGACTGGCTGGTTTCGCACAGCTCTCTCAGAGGTTGCCTGGTGGGGGGAGAGTCCATTTTCTCCAGAACTAGCGGGGGTGGAGGAGGTACCATTCAACAGTCCTCACAGAAAATGTCATAAAATGCATTCCTATCTGAGATTACGATTTTAGTTGAAATGCATTAATCCCCGAAGAACAGTGTCTCAGGAACTAAAGGATGTCTTTTTAAAATTAACAGGTAGGAGGAAGTATGTCTACAATTTGAGAGGGGGTGGAGAATAAATATTTCTTCTGAAATGCGTGACCACTGGAAGGGAGTAGTGAGGGAACAAAAACAAATGGATTAGTGAAAGGAAGGGTTAGAGCATTATTCCTCTAGGTGCGTGACAACGTTTCTTTCTTTCTCTTTTTTTTTTTACAAGTTGCTTTACGTCGTACCCACACAGTGCTCTTATGGCGACGATGGGATAGGAAAGGGCTAGGAATGGCAAGGAAGCGGCCGTGGCCTTAATTAAGGTACAGCCCCAGCATTTGCCTGGTGTGAAAATGGGAAACCACGGAAAAACATTTTTAGGGCTGCCGATAGTGGGATTCGAACCTACTATCTCCCGGATGCAAGGTCTCAGCCGCGAGCCTCTACGCGCACGGCCAACTCGCCCGGTAATCTTACAATTTTACATGAAAAGCTAGTCACCATCAGAATGTTAAGCGGGAGGGTAGGAGAGGTGGTGGTATACACTTTCTAATCATTAGATTGCGATTCCCAGCTCTGCCACGAAATTTGAAAAGTGGTACGTGGACTGGAATGGGGTCCACTCAGCCTCGGGAGGTCAAATGAGTTGAAAGGGTTTGATTCCTACCTCTGCCATCCTCGAAGTGGTTTTCAGTGGTTTTCCGCTTCTTCTCCGGGTAAATGCCGGAATGGTACCTACTTACGGCGACGGCCGCTTCCTTCTCACTCCTAGTCCTTTCCTATCTCATTGTCACCATAAGACCTATCTGTGTCGGTGCGACGTAAAGCAAATTGAAAGCAAGAAAAAGCCTGGATTCAATTCCAGATCTCTCCGCAGTCTGCGTATGGTGTGGGGGTTTCTGACGCTGTTGATGGTGAATCGTCCGTTGGATGGAGACGTAAAGCCTTGAGCACTACCCTTGGTACTTTTCGATAAGAGTAGGCTATGTGCCGGAACCGGATTTCACCCTCTCCCTTCCTACTATCGTACATCACGTCATTCATTTCACCTCATTAAACTAATCTGATGAGATTGACGACAGGAAGGGCATCAGGTTGTAAACACTCGCTGCGAAGATTTTTCTCACTTCATTATTATTATTATTATTATTTTACAATCTGTTTTACGTCGCACCGATACAGATAGGTCTTAGGGCGACGATGGGATAGGAAAGGGCTAGGAGTGGGAAGAAAGCGGCCGTGGCCTTAAATAAGTCAGCCCCAGCATTTGTCTGGTGTCAAGATGTGAAACCACGGAAAACCATATTCAGGGCTGCCGACAGTCCAGAAAACAAGCTATATCTCACTTCATGAGCTTCCGTGGCTTATGCGGCAGCGCGCCGGCCTCTAACCGCTGGGTTCGTCGGTTCAAATCCCGGTCACTTCATGTGAGATTTGAGCTTGACAAAGCGGAGGCGGGACAGGATTTTCTCCGTGTACTCCGGTTTTCCCTGTCATCTTTCATTCCAGCAACACTCTCCATTACCATTTCATTGCATCTGTCCTTCAGCAATCATTGCCCCAGGGGAGTGCGACAGGTTTCGGCAGCCGGCACAGTTCCTATCCTCGCCGCTAGATGGGGGCTTCATTCATCCATTCCTAAACTGGTCGAATGATTGGAAACAGGCTGTGGATTTTCATTTTCAATGTTATTGATTTTAGGACTCTCTAACTACTTTTGCACGTTTTGGAGACGCCGAAGTGCCGCAATTTTGTCCCGCAGGAATTCTTTAAAGTCGTCGTAAATTTTCCAACTCGAAGCTAACGTATTTGTGTACGTTCAAATACGAGCGGACTGAGTCGGAATCGAAGCCCCCAACCTGAGCTACACAACCCGGCAGAAAGTGTTATGAAATGCATTCGAGTCTGAACTAAGGTTTTAGTTGCGATACATCAATTCCCGAAGAACAATACCTGCGGAAGAAAGGGGTGTATTTTAAAGTAACAAGTAGAAGTAGTAAGTCTACGATTTGAAAGAGGGTGGAGATTTCTTCTCCAGAGCATGACAGCGGGGCATGACACTCCGGGAGAGAACAAAGAAACAAGGGATTAGTGAAAGGAAGGGTGAGAGCATTCTCTCTAGGCCATAGGGAGCGTTGTTAAACCCCTGATGTCGTAAGTACAAGGAGTTGAGTTGATAGTCACACTGATCACTCTGCAAAGAAAGGGAAGGAGGATCGCAGTTTTAGTTTTACGTGGCTGTTAATATTGTGATCAAGACATCCTCCCAAATGCAGCCTCCTCATCCAACATATAAATTACCTACGACAAATCACCTGGCCCAAGCTATGCAAAATCCGAAGTCAAAACACATTTAATAAGACAGTGGAACGACCTCTGGACATCAAGTACAAAAGGATCTGTCACAAGATAATTAATTTTCCCCGGCATATATAGCCAACTACAGTGCAAAACATTAGTGCCCGAATTCATGCTCACTCAGTTTCTCTACGGCCATGGAAAGTTTAAGTGCTACTTTGAATGCTTTGAAATTAACATTGCAGGCGATTATTATTGCTTTTGTGGATCTTCTCAAACAGTAGATCATTTACTGCTCAACTGTACATGTTTGGAAGGACAAGGTTCGAACCTGAGTGTCACCTTCTGCTACACACAGTTCCTTAAGTTCTTTCACCACATCTTCAATTATTTAGTTTCATAGTATTGTGTCAAGGACCAATAATTCATTAGCTGTTCAAAACTATAACCCTAATATACAAATGTACAATAGGGTTCAAACTGTTAGGATATTCAATAAATAAACCAATCATAGCCACACACACTGAATGAGACATAATTTTTTTCGTATGTACGAAGGATCGCCCATGCCTCGCCTGGGATCTTAACCACGGCCGTATTGAAATGAGACCAATGGTTCTGCGGGAAAGATTTGATGGCACTGTCACTTAGATACGATATGCCCCAAATTGTATGAAGGAAGGTTAGAAAACATTATATACCTCAACCGAACACAACCCTTTTAGAACAGTAACACACATTTCTCATTGTATAACAATTTCGTGTGGCTATTTCTAGCCGAGTGCAGCACTTGTAAGGCAGACCCTCCGACGAGGGTGGGCGGCATCTGCCATGTGTAGGTAACTGCGTGTTATTGTGGTGGAGGACAGTGTTATGTGTGGTGTGTGAGTTGCAGGGATGTTGGGGACAGCACAAGCACCCAGCCCCCGGGCCAGTGGATTTAACCAATGAATGTTAAAATCCCTATCCCGGCCGGGAATCGAACCCGGGACCCTCTGAACCGAAGGCCAGTACGCTGACCATTCAGCCAACGAGACGGATATTTCTCATTGTAAGAGAATGGAAAATGATCAGTGTTGCGTCATTCGGTCCCGAGGGGTCCCGGGTTCGATTACTGGCTAGAACGGGGTCTTTAACCGCGTCTGGTTAATTTTCTGACTCAGGGACTTGGCAGTGTACGTTAGTGATAATACACGCCTCTTTATACTTACACAATGCAACACAAACAGATTACACTATCAACCTCCACAAAAATACGCAATTGCATGTACATTCCTCCACCTAGGTTTGATGTCAGGAAGGGCATCCTAAGAAGCCTAAGTCCACATGTGCAACACAGTTCACATTCACAATCCCACCACGGTGTGAAAGAAGAGGCAGCAGATTGTAAGAGGACGAAAGTGGTTCGTATGTGGCATTATACAACGTAAAACCTGTGAGCTTGTATTCGGGAGATTGTGGGTTCGAAACCCACTGTCGGCAACCCTGAAGAGGATATTCCGAGCTGTGCCATTTCCATATCAGCGAAATTCTGGGGCTGTACATTAACGAAGGTCACTTTGGATTCCTACCCACTCCTAGCCCTGTCCTACACCATCGTCGCCATAAGACCTGTCCCTGTCGGTGCGGAAAGTGGGGTTCGAACCTACTACTACCGAATGTAAGCTCACAGCTCCGCGACCCTAACCACACGGCCAATTCGCTTGGTCATTAGTGTTAATAGAGGATGGTTGACCAGCAATCACCACCAACAACTGCTGACCTTGCTCTTCGTTACATTCCACATTCCTTCCATTCATCTCTCGAGTACTCTTGTCCACGCCATGAAGTACAGCGTGGCCGGAATAACCTGTCCCACTCCAGTTTTGAACCCAGATCTCACTATCAACGTGCATTTGAGAGCTTGGATTCGAGAAATGGTGAATTCGAATCCCATTATCAGCAATTTCGAAGAGCACTCTTTGTGCTCTGTAGCTCAGATCTTTTCCAACAGAATAAATACGATCTAGGCTGGCGAGATGTAGTGTTTACAGTGCACTATGTCTTCTGGTATGGGCTATATCAAATTTGTTACTTTCATTGACCTGTCTCAGTCTCACCCTTGGCTTTGACAATATGAAAGTGACTGAGGTATGAGTAATGCTAGTAATACCATTGCTTATACAGCCAGTCCCTGTTATGAATGGTGTGAAGATATCGCTCATAGGGTCGATTGGTCCATGCATTTCAGTGGGCTTGGCAGACTGATATGTAATAGCAGCGGCTGGCTCGGTGAGGAAAGCAACGGGAAACTACCCCACTCCTCATTTCCCTAGTACGCCTCTTCAGTGACGCCTAGGCTATTTATGACAGCTGTTGGCGGAGCTGCAGAGGGTCAAACCAGCCTTCGGGCTGAATACGCAACATACACAGGCGACATAGCTCAATGGTAGGGTATCCGATGCAATATGGGAAGGTTGTGAGTTCGATGCCACTGGTTGACGGTTGGGAATTTATATGTTGTACCTAACACCTCTTCAATATGTACTACATATAATGAACACGACCTACTAAGCTGAACGTTTATTTCGAGTATTTGAATTTTTATTATTTTAATCCGTTTACCCTCCGTCCGACTTCTTGGGTGAATAGTCAGGGGTGAGGCCTTCGGCCTTCGGTTCAGAGAGTCCCAGGTTCGATTTCCGGCTGCTTTGGGGATTTGAATACCGCCTGATTAATTCTTCGATCTCGGGGACTGGGTATTTGCAGTAATCCCAACACTCTTCTCTTCACACTCAGACAACACACTACACTATAAACCACCACAGAATCTCGCAATAGTGATTACGTACATCCCTTCATAAGGGATAGCATCAGGAAGGGCATCCGGCCGTAAAACAGGGCCAAATCCACAAGTGTGATACAGTTCGCACTCGCGACCCACCGACGTGGGAAAAGCAGCAGAAGAAGTGGAATCCGTTTACCCTCCAGAGTTTGGTTTTTCCCCGGACTCAGCGAGGGATCTCACCTCTACCACCTCAAGGGTAGTGTCCTGGAGCGTGAGACATTAGGTCAGGGATACAATCGGGGTTGAGGGCCAGTACCTCACCCAGGCGGTCTCACATGTTATGCTAAACAGGGGCCTTGTGGGGGATGGGGAGACTGTAAGGGATAGGCAAGGAAGAGGGAAGATGCCGTGGCCGTAAGTTGGATACCATCACGGCGCTTGCCTAGAGAAGAAGAAGTGGGAAATCACGGGAAACCACTTCGAGGTTGGCTGAGGTGCGAATATAACCCCCGCTATTCAGTTGACCTCCCGAGGTTGAGTGGACTCTCTCCCAATTCTCGTACCACTTTTCAAATTTCGTTGCAGAGCCTGGAATCGAACCTGGGCCTCTGAGGGTTGCAGCTAATCACACTAACCACTACATCACCACAGAGGTGGACTTATTTCGTGTAACTTTCTAGGCAATGCCTTAATTTTTATCTTGGTTAGCTCTTTCCTCATATGGCTCGGGCGCTGGGTGCCGTCTTCAGCAGTACATTTCATCCTCACAGACGTGCTGGTCGCCTAGGAAGACCTGCACCAGACCTCTCCGGAGGCCCCACGCCATTATATTATTATTATTATTATTATTATTATTATTATTATTATTATTATTATTATTATTATTATTTGTTGTTGTTGTTGTTGTTGTTGTTCAAAACGTACTTGCACTGCAAGGTGAAGGGCTCATAATCCCATTTTCCCCCTTAAAAGAAAATTTAGTACTAATACATCATCACCACTTTGTATGGATTATTTTATCTAAATTAGACCCCTGTATGGATGTTAATGTTTTGATTAAATCCATATCATTTCATTATTAGTGTTCGTTACATAACTAACGCAAACAAAATCTTATTTTTAACATCCTTATCGTTTCCACCAGTGAAACAAAGCACTCATTGACCAGAACCAAACGCGATACACACAAAGTGACACAGTAACCTAAGAAAGAAAAACAGTTATGTGTCAGTTAAGGCTAGATTATAATATACAAGATCTGACAAATATGCCATTTCCAACCAACCGCTATCTGTTCTTTGGTGTATTTGAAAATGGAGAGCACCTGCCTTACATATCAAGCGTCCGGAATGACGATACAATATAGGCTACAGAGCAGGTTAAAGGAAAGACAGTTTCTAACCTAAATTAAGGCACAGATAAGAAATACACATTGGTACACAAAAAACAAACAAACCCGTGACGCAACAACCCATCACGGTCTTAACTTGCCAAAACGACTGCTGCCAGGTCAGGTGGGCTAGATATACTGAGTCCATGGCATTAATTAAGTTACAACTCCAGATTTGCCTGGCGTGAAAATGGGAAACCACGGAAAAACATACTCAGGAGTGCCGACGGTGGGATTCCAACTCACTGTCTTCCGAATACAAGCTCACAGATACGTGACCCAAACTGCCTATTAAACTCTCTCTCTCGGACCGGGCGAGTTGGCCGTGCGTGTAGAGGCGCGCGGCTGTGAGCTTGCATCCGGGAGATAGTAGGTTCGAATCCCACTATCGGCAGCCCTGAAGATGGTTTTCCGTGGTTTCCCATTTTCACACCAGGCAAATGCTGGGGCTGTACCTTAATTAAGGCCACGGCCGCTTCCTTCCAACTCCTAGGCCTTTCCTATCCCATCGTCGCCATAAGACCTATCTGTGTCGGTGCGACGTAAAGCAACTAGCAAAAAAAAAAAAAAAAAAAAAACAAACAAAACTCTCTCGGTATCACAGAAATAGCCGGGCTGCATGTATGAGGGTAGAGCCCCCTCATTTTACCTGAAGTCACCAGATTTGATACCAGTCTCGTCCGGGATTTACTCAGCCTCGAAAAGGCAACCGAGGATATGTGATTTATTATTATTATTATTATTATTATTATTATTATTATTATTATGATTATTATTATTTGTTAGTGGTTTAAAATCGCACCGACTCTGACGAATTATATGGCGACGATGGTATGGGAAGGAGGTTCAATAAAACAATAGTACCGAGCTCGATAGCTGCAGTCGCTTAAGTGCGGCCAGTATCCAGTATTCGGGAGATAGTGGGTTCGAACCCCACTGCCGGCAGCCCTGAAGATGGTTTTCCGTGGTTTCCCATTTTCACACCAGGCAAATGCTGGGGCTGTACCTTAATTAACGCCACGGACGCTTCTTTCTCATTCCTGGCCCTCTCCTGCCCCATCGTCGCCATAAGACCTATCTGTGTCAGTGCGACGTAAAGCAACTAGCAGTAGTAGTAAAAAAAATAGTATTTACTTGGTGCAAAACTGATAAGCACAGAAAGCCATCTTCAGGGCTAGGATACTGATAGTGGGATTCAAACTCATAACCTCCCAAATCCAACCCTACAGCTACGCCGTCCAAACCGTGCAGCCAACTCAATTGGTCTCTAGTAGCATTACCAAACATTCTTCCGGTCTGTATTTATCTAATCAAGTGTTTAAATCAATCGAGGAAAAGTACTTTAACGGCATTTAGTAGAAAACAAACTGAAAACTGGGATTCAAGTTTCCGTAACTCTTAAGCAAATGTCTGTTACAAATGAGCAGTTGTCATAATCTCACCAAAATTCGCCAGCTGCTCTGCTCTCTCTATGGGTTGCGAAATATTTGTGATACATCTCATGTGATATAGAATTAAACTGGAATACCGCAGTCATTATCATCTGTGAACTACGAACATGTTGGAAAGCGCTTGTCGCATTATGATTGCATATTACACTAAAATAAAATGTGGTGAAATAAAATGTCGGATTTAACAAAGTGTCCACAGCTTAGGTCCCGCAGTGATTAAATAACGTGGGTGGGTGTATTGGCGTGGGGATTGTCACTTATGAGATTGAATTGTTTGCGTCAGAACACTTGCAGTGTACGTACAGTACTTGCAAAAGAACCTAACCATTTGTCGGTTTCATAGCCCAATGATCTTCAAGTGAAAGAATATGGTTTCAACCTAGGTTCAGTCCAATGACATTTAATTGTGTGCAAAACCCACAGTAGATTTCTCGATTCATAGAGAATTGCCTGAGGACAAATTTCAACGTTATGACCTCTAAGAACACTCAGCAGTCACCGCGATATTCTTCTTTTTCTCCAATTATTATTATTATTAACATCCCGCCTGGTGACCATGATCGTTAAGGCGTTGAAGTCTAAACGGTCTGACACCGTGATTAGCCGTTTCGAGTCCCGTTGGTCGGAAAAATTTCACCATCAGAATGTTGGCCGGCAGGGTAGAAGAGGTGGTTGTATACAATTTATAATCACTAGATTGCGTGCCAAAAGCCTGGATTAAATTCCAAACCTCTCCGCAGTGCTCATATGGAGTGAGGATATACGGAGCTGTTGATGGTGATTCGTCCGTCGAATGGGGACGTTAAGCCTTGAGCAGACCCCTTGGTGCTACTCGACAGGAGAAGGCTATGTGCCGGCACCGCGTTTCTCCCTCCCCCTTCCTATTATCATATATCACGTCATTCATTTCAACTCATTAACTCCTCTGATGAGGTTGACGTCAGGAAGGCTATCCGGTCATAAAAACCCTCCACGACAGATTCATCTCACCTCATACCCGATCCCGTAGAGAAACGGGACAAAGATTGGATAAACTATTTTTTTTACATCGTTATGCCCTACTCAGGAGCACGGTTGAACTTGCTTAGCTGATGTGCTGGCCTTCTTTTCCTTCCAAAATCTCTTCATCCTCTCGCTGAGCTTCTTTCTTCGTTCTTCCGTCCAAGTTATAGTAGCTCTGGTGTTGGGTTTGTCTTCAAAGTGGTGATTGTCGATTTTGGTTCTGAATGTACATCTGTCCTGTACAATGTCTTCTGAGATGTTGATTTCCTGGAGATCTGTTTCAATTTCACGAAGCCAGCTGTTCTTGGTTTTTAATGAAAGGGCCAGGTTGAGAAGTCTTTTAGTTAGCCTGTTAGTGTTCATTCTGATAATGTGTCCATAACATTTTAATCGTCTTTTCCGAAAAGTGTGAGAATTTTTTTTCAGAATGACAATATATCTCCTGGGATGTTTTTCTCCATATTCCTTCTATACAAACTGGGCCAAACATTTTTCGTAAAATTTTCCTTTCTTGTTTCTATTATTATTATTATTATTATTATTATTATTATTATTATTATTATTATTATTATTATTATTATTGTTATTATTATTATTATTATTATTATTATTATTATTATTATTATTATTATTATTATTATTATTATTATTATTATTATTATTATAAGAAATTGAAGAACCCCGAGCGAGTTTACTCCGCAGTTTGGAGATGGAAAGTCTTCAGAAACATCTTTCTAATTCCTATATCAATGTTTGAAGTGAGCAAAAAATTCTTTTCTTAAGAAAGCTCTTCACTGCTTGTGCTAGTCTGCACTTTATGTCCTCCTTACTTCTGCCGTCGTTAGTTATTTTACTACCCAAGTAACAATATTCATCTACTTCCTTTAAGACTTCATTTCCTAATCTAATATTTCCTGCATCACCTGCCTTCGTTCGACTGCATTCCATTACTTTTGTTTTGGACTTAGTAATTTTCATCTTGTACTCCTTACCCAAGACTTCGTCCATACCATTCTGCAGCTTCTCGTGATCTTCTGAAGTCTCAGATAAATAACAATATCATCGGCAAATCTCAAGGTTTTGATTTACTCTCCTTGGATTGTTATTCACTTTCCAAATTTCTCTTTGATTTCCTTTCCTGCCTGTTCTATGTAAACATTGAAAAGGAGTGGGTACAAACTGCAGCCTTTTCTCACTCTTTTCTAGATTGCTGCTTCGTTTTCAAACCCCTCGATTCATGTCACTGCAGACTGATTTTTATACAGATTGTAGATAATTCTTCGTTCTCGGTATCTGATCCCAATCACCTTCAGAATCTTAAATAGCTTGGTCCAATCTGATAGTGCCACGAGAATGTTGAAATTGATATGTTTGCTGCCTAGATGGCACTATCCCATAAGGCCTGGCAGTAGTAGAATTAACTTGAAAGGAACACCTCCGGCAAAGTCCAGTCTGGGGTATCATTGTGGCTACTCAGTGTCAGTAAAGTTGAGTGATAAGAGACGTCATGCGGAAGCTGTACAGATAACATGCCTCTCAACTATCATTATGAAGTTAAGGAATGGGCAGTTTATCAGAGCTTATTATCACTTGCTATCATTAAAACAACATGGCTTATCAAAACGAACGTCGAAAATTGTATCTTGTTTATTCGAGTGAATGATGTTAATATGGATGGAATACCTCCGGCTGAACATTCTACGTTTCTTAGAAAAGAAACCGAATAACTGAACGTAAATTTTGGTACCCACACCATCTAAACGACATCTCTTCAGAAAGTCTACAACCAGATGGTTAAGTCATACATTATTAATTTCTCATCTCCGAGAAAGTCATGGGTTCCCTGGAGAACTGGTATGCGGAGGTATCCGCTGACCATAACCATACCATCAAGTGAGATAGAAGAGTTAGAGAACTCCAGGAATTTAGGGTGAATAAATCACGTGCTCATAAGCTTGTCCAGAAATTGTATCCCAGTTTAGAAAAGCTTCAACTTCCTGAAGAAGAATCAAACTCACGTCCTTCTAGATCAGGGCCTCTCAAACACCCAAAATCTCACGCGTGCAGATCGAGGCGCAAGAGCTCCGTGCACTGTGCATCGGTGCCGCTCAGCATGGCTCGGATCAACGCTTCGTCTCTGGGCTACTCGGCTAAGCTCGGCTCTACTCGGCTCAACTCAGCCCGGATTTGGAGCGCTACGGCGCAAGTGGCGCAGAGGGAGACAGGCGGAGCGAGCGAGACAGGCGTGAGGAAAGAGAGAGTAAGCGCTATTGCTCCAAATCGAGGAGTGGGGGGTCTGCACTCTGGTCAACCAAGCCAAGTCGTCTTTTGCACCGTGCACAGTGCATGCACCCTGAGAGGCCTTGTTCTAGATGAACTGAGCATGGCTTTACTCAGTTTTGACAAATATAATGTAAAATGACGTGGAACGTTTTTTGTGTACACTGACGTGCCGAAAGTCATGGGATGGGATACCTGTTTAATAAAGTGAAGGGTCCCCTCTAGCCTTAGAAGGGCAGGAACTCGACGTGGCATTGACTCCACAAGTGTTCGGAAGACCTCTGGAGAGATGTTAAGCCGTGATGTCTGAAATAGTTTCCGAAAGTTCCCTAGTATTTGATCTTGGGTGCGAATGGTTCTCTCTACCACGTCAAAGAAATGCTCGATCGGGTCTATGTCGCGGGAACGTGCTGGCCACTCCATTCGCTGGATCTCTCCAGAATGTTCGTCGAACCAGTCCTGGACAGCTTCAGCCTGATGACACGGTGCATTATCCTGTTGGAACATCCCGTCTTTGGCAGGACGCATGAAGTCTAAGAACGGCTGTAAATTATAACCAAGGAGAGTTTGTTCTAGCTGTTACCTAAAGTCTTGTGGGTGCACAGACAAATGCAGCCAATCCGTTCTGTTTAAACCCACCCCACACATTACGGAACCACCACCGCCTGCACGGTGCCTTGTTGATAACTGAGATCCATGCCCTCATGGGGTTTGCGCCATACGCTAACCCCGGTATCAGCCCGAAACAACCTAAACCGTGACTCTTCGAACGAGGATAAATGTTTCCAGTCCTCCAGGGTCCATGTATTAACCTCACGAGCCCACGCTATTGAAAGAGGTACATATTCCATGGAAGCCAAAGAAAGTTGCACTGATCTGCTAGATATACGTCTGACAACTCCTGCATTGACTGTGGATGTGATTTGGGCATGTCTTACTCCTCTGCTAGCACGGACAATACTACCGAATCTCCGCCGGTCACGATCATCAGGTAACTTTGAACGGCTACTGCGTTGTTCATGGTGGATTGTAATGGCTTGATTTTGATATTCTTTACACACGTGACACCGTGGATCGAGAAATATTAAATGTCCCCACAACTTCAGAAATTCAGTGTCAAATCAGGGTGATCAGTAATCACGCCCTGTTCGAACTCTGAATACCTCACCTTGGCATGAGCATGTAAGTAACAGTCAATCCGAAGGACAAGACTACTTCTTAAGAACTGAAATGAGTTCAGACTCTTCAACGTCGTTGTGGGGCGGTGATATCACTATGACTTTCGGCATGTCAGTGTATTCATCATCATCATCATCATCTGTTTACCCTCCAGGTTCGGTTTTTCCCTCGGACTTAGCGAGGGATCCCACCTCTACCGCCTCAAGGGCAGTGTCCTGGAGCTTCAAACTCTTGGTCGGGGGATACAACTGGGGAGTATGACCAGTACCTCGCCCAGGCGGCATCACCTGCTATGCTGAACAGGGGCCTTGGGGAGGGATGGGAAGATTGGATGGGATAGGCAAGGAAGAGGGAAGGAAGCGGCCGTGGCCTTAAGTTAGGTACCATCCCGGCATTCGCCTGGAGGAGAAGTGGGAAACCACGGAAAACCACTTCCAGGATGGCTGAGGTGGGCAGTGTATTCATTAGAAATGATTATCATGTTGCAATCTTTGCATGGTTTTAATTATTCATTTAAATTTTCACAATTTTCAGCAATAATTAAAATCATATTGATGAATCATCTACAGTATGACAACGGCACTAGCCGTGTTGAAACAACGGATCCCATGAGATCTCCGAAGTTAAGCAACATTGGGCGTGGTCAAGAAGTGGATGGGTTGCCACGCACTGTTGGTTGGGGTGAGGGAATAGAGGAGCGGAAAGCAACTGGCCACTCTACCATATGTAAACTCCGGCACAGGCACACCTCTGCGGAGGTTCGGACCTGCCTTCGGGCAGAAAACACCCTTAGCTTACCTTATTTACAGTATCGTTTGATTTTCCATACGTTTTGACATAGATATCTGTTAAAGAGCAGGCGGCCATCCGAAAATGTGTGTAACGTTAAGTGTATGTAACAAAATTTGTGAGTTGATGTTACCTAGCAACATTACCTTGAGAGCTGCACAGCCCGTGGCGTATAAAGAGTGTCCGACTCAAGATGTTTGTTAGATGATTCCTTGGATTTGTGACTGATTTAGTGACTCAGCTGGTAGAAGAGCTCGTCTTCGGAAAACAATTTACCAGGTTCGATCCAGGCTCAGTCTGATGGTATTTGACGGTGCAAAACTACGTCAGCCACGTGTTGGTAGTTTTACTAGCTCGTAAAAGAACTCCTACGGTAGAGAATTACGGCACTCCGGCGACTCCGAAAAGATTAAAAGTAGTTAATACGACGTAAAACGAACAGCATTATTAGAACAATTATTAGTCTATTATTATTTGTTATACTTGGTATAGCTTTGGGACATTGTTCGGGGCACTAATATGCAGGACTGTTTACCTTCAATATGGTATGGTGGTACGAAATGCACAATACTGTGTGTACGAAACGCAATTCTACATTATTATATTGCATTTCATTACATTCTACATTATTATTATTATTATTATTATTATTATTATTATTATTATTATTATTATTATTATTATTATTATTATTATTTGCATTCGGAAGTTAGTGGGTTCGAACCTCACTGCGACAACCCAGAGAATGGTTTTCCGCTGTTTCCCATTTTCACACCAGGCTGTTCCTTAATTAAGGCCACGGCTGGTTCCTTCCCACTCCTATCCCATCGACACCATCAGACCTATCTGTGTCGGTGCGACGTAAAGCAAATAATAATAATAATAATAATAATAATAATAATAATAATAATAATAATAATAATAATAATAATAATAATAATAATAATACACTCTCATCGAGCGAGTTGGCCGTGCGGTCAGGGACTCGCGGCTGTGAGCTTGCATCCGGGAGATAGTAGGTTCGAATCCCACTGTCGGCAGCTCTGAAGATCGTTTTCCGTGGTTTCCCATTTTCACACCAGGTAAATGCTGGGACTGTACCATAATTAAGGCCACCGCCGCTTCCTTCCAGCTCCTAGACCACTTCTCTCCCATCGTCGCTATAAAAACCTATCTGTGTCGGTGCGACGTAAAGCCATTAGAAAAAAAATCAACACTCTCATTAAACCAGAGGCACTTTATGCATCCGAAACCCTTATAACTAGTGGCAGGTCACAAATAAAAGCATAAAAAACCAAGTGAGGAAAGTTCTCAGAAAAATCTTAGGAGCAAAATACGAAAATGGAATTTTGATGAAAAAGTAACTACAGGAAATTTATCAAGTCACAGAAAAAATCACAGACACGATTAGAAAAAATGTACCGACAAAAACAGCAACCATTATTTAGTGGAAATTAAATGAAGATCTAGAATAACTTGAAATTACAGAGGAAACTGTTCAAGAAAGGGAAAATTTAGACGTTTAGTAAGCACATATAAATCTGCACAGAAAACCGAATGAAAATATGTAGAATGGACAGAAGAGCGCAGAAAGGCACTCATTGAACGAATGAAGAGATGTTGGGAGGAAAAGAATAAACATTGTACTAAATAACTTCAAACGTGCTCCTTAGTTAGGCATAACGAATCAATAATAATAATAATAATAATAATAATAATAATAATAATAATAATAATATATGGCCTCCGGAGAGATCTGGTTCAGACCTTTCGAATTGACGCTTGTAGGTGACCTGAGCATCTCCAACGTGTGATGAAACTGGCGCACACACCCAGTTCTCGAGCCCGACGAATTAAACAATCAATGTTGATATCTGCGATTCAACCAGGAATATAACCCGGGATCCCTTGGATTATTTAGCCATGTAGCTGGACTTCGTAAATATATCCGTCCGCATTTTGAATGCGTGGGGTGAGTATTTCTGACAGAGTTAAGCACTATAAGGTAACTGCTCAACATGTCGGATCGTCGACTCGTCGTTACGTAGTGTATGGTATTGTCGGGCTGCTGTAAGCGAATATAATCAGTAGCGCGACTGATGTTCAGCAGGCGAAGGAGATTGCTCCTTCTGTTGATTGTCGTGTCAAGTTTGACTTAGCTCAACCAATCAAATTGTGAGCACACCGAATGACAGCTACAAATCAACTTGACGTGTAGTGCGGAACAGAGGTGTAATATCCTGTTGGGAACCTGATTACTCGTTAGGTTCGTTTTAAAGTCTTGTAATAATTTTAGTACATGCTGGGGGGTACAGTGAGTTGTTTAGATATACTGTATATACGTGTCCGAAAACCTTAAAAGTAGTTAGTTGGACACAAATCTGCAGGCCTTGGGGCTCGGTAGCGGGGATGTTGTACCATAAGTTAGGTTTGGTTTGGTTTAGTTTGGTTTTGGTTTTATGTTCTAGCATCTTCGGCGTGAAGCCAGGATACTAGTTTGCCTAAACATTTCCAGGATACTGTGTGAAACTCTGACTTAATTGCATTGGGATGATAATATATTCATAGCATCAGTGCCTGTTAGAATGCTCATAATGGTGTGTTAAAATACATTTTCAAAATATTTTAACAATAACCAAACCGTTATTTAGACGATTTGATTATTTATGTATAAACATTTTAAAAATAAAATATTTCGAATGTTGCTCTTATTGTGTTACGGAATTCATGTACAAGTTGTATAAGCCATTAAATAATTGAGCTATGAGAAGAAAATTGTTTCAAAGTACATGTAAAGAAACTGATAAGACGATGCTTCTAGATTTAATGGAGGAGTTTAAAAAAATATATAAATAATTTCTTCAAATTTCAGAGTATTTTTCTGAATGCTGTTTTACAATTTACTAAGTTACGCTGGTATAGTTCTAAACATTGATATTTACTCCAGAGTTCTTATTACAGGGAATTAATCAAACCCCCGTACCTCCATTTCTCCCCAAAATTCTTGAGCTATTGCCTTACTTCTTTTATCAGATCATCTCGGGAATTTTCCAAGGATAAGTCAGTAAAAGGGAAATCTCTTAAGAAACTTCTCTTACTATGTTGTTGTTGTTGTTGTTGTTGTTTTTGTTCGAGTCATTAGTCCATAGACTGGTTTGATACAGCTCTCCATGCCACCCTATCCTGCGCTAACATTTTCATTTCTACGTAACTATTGCTTCCTACATCTGCTATAATCTGCTTGTCATATTCATACCTCGGTGTACCCCTACCGTTCTTACCGCCTACACTTCCTTCAAAAACCAACTGAACAAGTCCTCGGTGTTTAAAGATGTGTCCCATCATTCTTTCTTCTCGTTAAATTTAGCCAAATCGTTCTTCTTTCACCAATTCGATTCAGTATCACTTCATTCGTGATTCGATCTATCCATCTCACCTTCAGCATTCTTCTTTAACACCACATTTCAAAAGCTTCTATTCTATTTCTTTCTGAGCTAGTTATCGTCCATGTTTCACTTCCATAAAATACCGCCCTCCAGATGAAAGTCTTCAGAAACATCTTTCTAATCCTATATCAATGTCTGAAGTGAGCAAATTTCTTTCCATAAGAAATCTCTTTCTTGCTTGTGCTAGTCTGCACTTCATGTCCTCCTTACTTCCGCCATCGGTAGTTATTTTACTACCCGAGTAACAATATTCATCTACTTCCTTTAAGACTTCGTTTCCTAATCTAATATTTCCTGCATCACCTCACTGCGTTCGACTGCACTCCATTACATTTGTTTTGGAGTTATTCATTTTCATCTTGTACTCCTTACCTAAGACTTCGTCCATACCATTCAGCAGCTTCTCGAGATCGTCTGCAGTCTCAGATAAATAACAATATCATTGGCAAATCTCAAGGTTTTGATTTCCTCTGCTTGGATTGTTATTCCCTTTACAAATTCCTCTTTGATTTCCTTTATTGCCTGTTGTTTTATGTAAACACTGAAAAGTAGGGGGTGGGGTGGGGAAGAAGTGCAGTCTTGCCTCACTCCTTTCTGGATTGCTGCTTCTTTTTCAAAGCCCCCGATTCATATCACTGCACACTGATTTTTATACAGATTTTAAATTTCTTCATTCTCGGTATCTGATCCCAATCACCTTCAGAATCTTAAATAGCTTGGTCCAATCAACATTATCGAATGCCTTTTCTAGATCTACGAACGCCATGTACGTGGGCTTGTCCTTCTTAATTCGATCCTCTAAGATCAGACGTAAAGTCAGAACTGCTTCACGAGTTCCTACATTTCTTCTGAAGCTAAACTGATCTTCTGAAGATAATACGTGTTAAAATTTTGCAGGCATGATATACTAAACTAATGGTGCCGTAGTTTTCCAACTTACCAGCACCGGCTTCCTTGGGAATGGGTATAATAATAATAATAATAATAATAATAATAATAATAATAATAATAATAATAATAATAATAATAATAATAATAATAATAATAGTAATAATAATAATAATGTTGTATGTTTTAAATCCCACTAACTGCTTTGACGCGTTTTGGAGACGCCGAGGTACCGGAATTTTGTCCCTCAAGGGTTCTTTCACATGTCCTACGGACACGAGGAGGCTAATATATTTAAGAAATTTGTAATACTACCGGACTAAGCCGGGATCGAACCTGCCAAGTTGGGGTCAGAGGCCAGCTCTTTACTGCCTGAGTCAGTCAGCCTGGAAGCACCTTGGTGCAAAGTGGTTTAAGACAGATGTGGACGCTAATAAAATAAGAACACGGCACAAAATTGCGAAATTTACTCCGATTGAAGAATGGTGTAAAATGATCCACAAGATACTCGATACAGGTGAAGGGACCAGCTTTCATGGAACAATACATTTCGAGATCTGAAAATAAAACTGGTTCAAGAACATCGTAAGGGGGATTCAGGATGGATTTTTTAAAGGTATGGTATTATATTTCACAAGTGCAAAATAACTGTACTCTTAAACATAACGGTATTAAATCCGCATATTTCGTTTGATTGAGGCAGGAACATAAGATGTACTCCATACTGGTTTGTTCCCCACATTACAAAAGAGTAGGAACTTGTCGGAAGTTGAGCAAACAAAAAGCATGACGTGAAGAGATCCAACAAAGGAGAAGCGGAAAGCGTAAGAACTTCTCTTTAGTTAGGGAGTAAAAATGAAGTGAGAACGGAGAGGTGATTATAGGATATCTGACAGATGTGCTTATGCAAGTGGATTGAGGTCTAATAATGTTATTCACGGGCAAGATATTCCAAGGTGTACCTTACGAGAGGGGGTGTTACCGCTTTCTGTATCCACTTCCGAGTGTTCTTATTTCCTGTTTCTTTTTAGAACAAGTTTACAATGGTATGCTACAAAACATGTTAAATCTAGCGGAAAAAAACTTCAAGTACTTATGAAACGGGGGACAGGTTTCATTCATGCTGATATATACAAGAATGAATGATACCATGTTGTTATTTTTTTTATTTGCTTTTACTTTACGTCGCACCGACACAGATAGGTCTTATGGCGACGATGAGGCAGGAAGGGGCCAGGAGTGGGAAGGAAGCGGCTGTGGCCTCAATTAAGGTACAGCCCCAGCATTTTCCTGGTGTGAAAATAGGAAACTACGGAAAGCCATCTTCAGGGCTGCCGACAGTGGGATTCGAACCCACGATCTCCCGAATACTGGGTACTGGGCGCTCTTAAGCGACTGCAGCTATCGAGCTCGGTAATATCATGTTGATGAGGGCAGTATTCACTACTAGAATCTCTTCACACCCTATACCAGTCGGAAAGCAACAAAAGTTATTTTTACAGACTAGGTTTGACCTTATACCGCCCTGTTTACATGAATGGTCACCATCGTGGGCCCAGTAATTTGATTCGCGACTAGTTCGGGAATTTTAATCACGTCTGGCTAATTTTTCTGATTTGAGAACTGGGGTACAAAATACCCCACAGTATCAACCAACAACGAAACATTCAATAGTGACTACATTCCTTCGCCTAGATTTAGTATCAGGAAAGACATCTGGGCGTAAAACATGGGCAAATCTACTTGTGCGAACCCGCGACACCACCACGGCGTGAAGAAATGTGCAGACAATTCATATATAGATAGATAGAACGAAGAATATCCACTTTATTGGTGGCGAAGATCAGGCTCTAGGGTCTAGGCCCTTTCTTACACTTAACCACTCATTATAATATCGCGATTAAAATCCTGAAAAAATGGACAGGTCTGCCTCTGTGGTGTAGTGGTTAGTGTGATTAGCTGCCACCCCTTGAGGCCCGGGTTCGATTCCCGGCTCTGCCACAACATTTGAAAAGTGGTACGAGGGCTGGAACGGGGTCCACTCAGTCTCGGGAGGTCAAATGAGTAGAGGTGGGTTCGATTCCCACCTCAGCCACCCTCGAAATGGTTTTCCGTGGTTTCCCACTTCTCCTCCAGGCAAATGCCGGGATGGTACCTAACTTAAGGCCACGGCCGCTTCCTTCCCTCTTCCTTGTCTGTCCCTTCCAATCTTCCCGTCCCCCAACAAGGCCCCTGTTCAGCATAGCAGGTGAGGCCACCTGGGCGAGGTACTGGTCATTCTCCTCAGTTGTATCCCCTGACCCAATGTCTCACGCTCCAGGACACTGCCCTTGCGGCGGTAGAGGTGGGATCCCTCGCTGAGTCCGAGGGAAAAACCAACCCTGGAGGGTAAACCGATTAATAATAATAAGAAGAAATGAACAGTGCACGACTAATAATATGTCCAATCGTAATAAACAGAAAAACAATCATTCTGAAAATAATCCTAACATACACTGGAATGAATGAAAACCTACAACCTGTTTTCCAGCCAATGACTGAATTAGGGATGGAATGAATGAAGTCCCCATATAGCGGCGAGGATAGGAATTGTACCGGCTGTCGAAGTCTGTCGCACTCCTCTGGGGCAATGATTAATGACTGACAGATTAAAAAACTCGTGTCCTCATCCCGAGGTAGTGCAGCTCTTTTCAGGCATACCCCCAATGGAGGTGAGCTGCACGTACCATTTTAACCACATACCAAACCCTCCTGCCATTACGCTGAACAGGGGCCTTGGTGGGGGATGGGAAGATTGGAAGGAATAGACTAGGAAGAGGGAAGGGAGCGGCTGTGGCCATAAGTTAGGTACCACCCCGGCATTTGCCTGGAGGAGAAGTCGGAAAACCACTTCCAGGATGGCTGAGCTGGGAATACAAGCTACCTCTACTCACTTGACCTCCCGAGGCTGAGGTGAGTGGCAGCTAATCACACTAACCACTACACCACAGAGGCTCTAGACATCTCCTGGTATAATTCACTCCTGTTTCAGATCAGTTTTGATTTCACTAATTTCATTGTTTGTTTCGTACCACTTTTCAAATTTCGTGGCAAAGCCGGAAATCGAACCCGGGCCTCCGAGGGTGGCAGCTAATCACACTAACCACTACACCACAGAGGCTCTGGATATCCACTCGTGTAATTCACGCCTGTTTCAGATCAGTTTTGATTTCGCTAATTCATTTCATTGTGCATGTTTTGTCTTTACTCTTGTTTTCATAGAATTCGACTATTTGTTTCGTAAGTCTGCCTGGGTACATTCTTTTAACGTGTCCATAGAACCTTAACTTACATCTTCTAATGTCGCTGTGAATAATTGTGTATTGTTTGATTTCCTGTCTGCCTCTGAGTCGGTGCTGCCCGTCGGCCAGTTTTGGGCCTAGAATTTTCCTTATGATTTTGCGTTCCTTTTTCTTAATATTTTAAATGTCTGCTTTCCTGTGTAGAATTAGCGTTTCTGATCCATAAATACATTCTGGTTTAATGAATGTATTGTAACGTCTTAGTTTTTATTATTATTATTATTATTATTATTATTATTATTATTCGTGGTTTCCCATTTTCACACCAGGCAAATGCTGGGCCGTACCTTAATTAAGGCCACGGCCGCTTCCTTTCTATTCCTAGGTCTTTCCTGTCCCATCGTCGCCATAAGACTTATGTCGGTGTGACATAAAGCAAATAGCAAAAAGTTATTATTATTATTATTATTATTATTATTATTATTATTATTATTATTATTATTATTATTATTATTATTATTATTAAACTGTTCCTCCGGACTCAAGGATATGAGGCTGATGAATCAGAAGCATTATCACTTTGTGTGTAACTGTTATAATATTAATGCAAATCGCGTACTAACAATAAACAGGTTTAAGGGATCTAATAGGGATAGAATCCGTAGAACTATAACATAACGCTGGTTAATGGATAAAAGAATGAGGAAACCGAGTGTGTTATAGACTGTACTTCAAGCATCTAAACGGAAGCGAGAGATCGCGGGGTTAGTGAGAGCTACCTGAGGCTCCGTGGTCCAGCCAAGGCCTCTATAAAGCCCTCCACAGCCCTCTGTGCCCACATAACGGGACCTGCTGCTTCCTTACCTCTCCCACCGTCTGTCCCAGAGCTGTTGTATCTCCCTCATTTGTTCCACCTCCCGTAACGTCATTAACAACATAGAAATATCTTACAGAATGCACGGCTCTCTCCAAGACGTTTATAATAATAATTACAAAATCAATAACAATAATAATAGTATTAATAATAATATACATTATCGTCGTCATCATTATCACTGTCTCACGTTCAGAAATACTTTAATTTGGTTAAGGAGTTGTTGGTTGAGAATAAATGAAGGGAGGCTACAAAGGATAAACTGTTGTTGAGTTGCTGACGCGATGAAGGTGCGTAGGATATCACGGGCAGTACTTTTTTCTTCTTTTGTTTGTTTAGAATTTGCTTTACGTCGCACCGACACAGAGAGGTCTTGTGGGATATGAAAGAGCTAGGAGTGGGAAGGAATCGGTCGTGGCCTTAATTAAGCTACAGCCCCAGTATTTGCCAGTAGTCCTGATACTTAGAGTACCAATATAAAGTTTGAAAAACTGAATGGTTCTGATGTTTGCATGAATTTAGTCGTAAGTGATGGGGAATAAAATTATGATCATGAAGGAATCACCCGTGACGACTGTTCGATATTTGACATAACATGATATAAGAAGCAATGGAGGACCACCTTTACGACAGCCGAGAGAAGGGCTGCAATGTCATTCGTAGTCCGGCTCTATGACTGAACTTGGTCTGCAGATCTCAGGTTCAGAGTTTGCTTTCCGGCTGGGTCGCGGAATTTTAACTGAGACTGGTTAATTTTCTTGGGTCCGACTCGTTGGCTGAATGGTCAGCGACTGGCCTTCGGTTCAGAGGTTCCCGGGTTCGATTCACGGCCGGGACGGGGATTATAATCGCTTCTGATTAATTCTTCTGGCTCGAAGACTGGGTATTTGTGTCCCTCCTAACACTCTCCTCTTCATATTCACACAGCACACTACACTACCAACCACCGCAGAAACACGCAATAGTGATTTCATCCCTTCGTATAGGTTGCGTCAGGAAGGGCGTCCGGCAGTAAAACAAGGTCAAATCCACATGTGCAATACTCCGGAGGTGTGAGAAAAGCTGTAGAAACATAATAAGAAGTGATTAATTTTCTTTGGCTCGGGAACTGGGTGTTTGTGCTGTCACCAACATTCCTGCGCTTCATACACCGCATTTAAAACTACTCTCCACTATAAAAACATGCACTTGTCCTTCGCTGCCCACCATGGGAGTGTCTCAATTACGAGGATTGCATTTCGCTGTAATAAATTAAAGAAAACTAAACCGTGGTGTTACAGCCCTGATGATTCTTGGCATATCAAGCGACAGGTGCTCAGGTCGAAGGCCTGCAGATTACGAAGTGACACGTGGTCATCGTGATTATTCTTTGGTCACTATTCTTTGATTTATAGACCAGGACCGTTATCTTGCCGTCAGGCAACTCCTCATTTGCTCTCACGTAGGCTGAGTGGACATTAAACCAGCCCTCAGATCCCGGTAAAAGTCCCTGCTCTGGCCAAAAATCGAACCCGAGATCTCCGGGTAAGAGGCAGACTCGAGGAAGATCAGGGGACCAGCATTCGGATGTAACAAACATTATAAATAATTATAACATCAATTGCGTTATATAAAACAACTGGCTACGTCGGAATTCGACCCTTATTGCAAAAGAAGAGATCCAATAGTGGTACTCATCGGTTTGAAGGAGAATGAACTGAGGACTGGAAACGATAACTGTCTCGTTGTTTTAACAATATCGAGGTAGGAATGTTAATCTGACTTTTAACTCTTGTTACAAACCCCACGTGGGCTTCCAGTTCGGTAGTGTGGCGATCAGTGCACTCTTTGATAATTACACCTTCTCCTGAACCGTAAACAAAGAAGGAAGGAACAACTGTCTTTCTACATCAGGAGTAAATAAGAAAGAATGGCTTGTACATTGATTTATATTCTTTCATATTAGAACACAGCTGCAGTGCACACCTAGATTTGGAAGGAGAAAGCTATGGGTGTCTACGATGATTAATACTAAATACCTTGGAAAACAAGAGATTTCGTGCTGGCGCAGTATAATGAAGTCAATGGCTTGTGTCATCTACATGACGTCACTCCTGGCACTTGTCGACCTGCTACCTCATAATGCAAAATTTCTCAACACACAGATGCAAGGATGCAGAGAGAGTTTAAATAATAAATTATTCCATCACTTGATCTAAAGGTTAGCAATCAGAGCAGATTTTCGCTCACAGGGCGAGTTGGCTGTGCAGTTAGGGACGCACAGCTGTGAGCTTGCATCCGGGAGATAGTGGGTTCGAACCCCACTGTCGGCAGCCCTGAAAATGGTTTTCCGTGGTTTCCCATTTTCACACCAGGCAAATGCTGGGGCTGTACCTTAATTAAGGCTACGGCCCCTTCCTTCCCATTCCTAAGCCTTTCCTATCACATCGTTGCCATAAGACCTATCTGTGTCGGTGCGACGTAAAGAAAATAGCAAAAAAGTAGCAAGATTTTCGCTCAGATGACTAGGATTCGATTCCCGGTTTTGTCACGAAGTATTATCTGGTTTGAGACTGGAAGTGGGTATTTTGTACCTAAGGGAAAACAAATGAGACGTAAACTGTTTATGAATGCCACTCCCGCATATCCTTCAGGTAGATATCTGTCATTTCCCTCCACAGATATTGAACCCATGACATTTGACCACGAAGTGTTCAATACAGGTACAACACACATTAGTACATTTATTTATTTATTTTAGTGCTGGGAGTGTTTCATGGACATGTTCGAATCACCTCGTGCAAGTCTTTCTCTTTGACCCCCATGGGAGACCTGCACATGTGGATGTGGGGGTGATGATAATTAGGTAGGGGGAGGGTGAAATCCGGTGTCGGCACATAGCCTACTTCTGACAAAAATACCAATATGTCTGCTCAAGGCTGAATGTCTCCATCCGACTTCGTATGAACAATGCGGAGAGATTTGGATTTGAGTCCAGGCTTTTGGCACGCAATCTAGTGATTAGAAATTGTATACCACCATATCTCTTACCCTTCCGGCCAACATTCTGATGGTGAAATTGTTTTCGGCCAACGGGACTCCAACCGGCTAACCACTGTGACGCCTCAACGACTGTGGCCACAAAATGCGCATGTGAAATACAAAAGTAAAGAAGCATTCAGGAGATCCTGAAACAAAACATTTCAGACACAGAATTGGAAGAGGAATGGTCAAATGGTCTAGCACAGACAGGCTACTGTCGCTAGAAAGCTTTTCAAAATATTCCCCTTAGTACTCGTAAACTACACAGGACTGTGGACAGAGACGATGAAGTTCCATATTCGAAGCGGCTTAAGCGGCTCTTGGACACAAGAGAGAAGGCAAGTCCATAGTGAAATGATGAGGAAGCTCCTTAGAGGGCAATACGCATTATATAATAATAATAATAATAATAATAATAATAATAATAGTAATAATAATAATAATAATAATAATAATAATTGACATTGCTGTTTAACTTCTATTCTATCGGGCAACTGACTTACCAGATGCCGTAATTGCCAATATTTCTTCCACTGGAATCCTTTAATGCGATTCAATGATACACAGTTGGTACATTAATAAATTTTCAGCCGAGCTGAACCCGACTTACGACAAGCCAGTTTAGGGGATGGTGGACATCATCTCGAATTGAATACATAGATCCATTTCATAATACATCACATTTACGGATCATTCCTGAGCAACGCTGAACTATCAGAAGGCCAAGCGGTGCCTCAGTCGCGGCTGCTAGTCGGACAGACCATGGTGCGAGGCTGAGGTCTCGTCGGCGATCCCCTGTCAGTCGGCAGCCCGCCAGACGAGCATCAATCACACCTAATTACGCCCCATTATGCTACTACACACATAGCAGGGGTGGGGTGCGGGGTAATTGATTCGCAGGATTAATCCTTGCCGTATTGTTATGTAGATTGCAGGCATATCTGCTCCAGTGTGGCCGATACCTGCCAACATTAGGAATACCTCCTTGCAGGTTAGAAACAAAAATTAATATTAATTGCCTCCATAATGAAGTTTTGATAAATCATTCTTACGTACGTGTCCAAAGTAAAACTAGAATTACCACACTAAATAAGTACACATTCAGCAGTTGGTAGATATGGCTGGATTGCAATATACTATATAGAAGGAAGCATTAATAATAATAATAATAATAATAATAATAATAATTGTCGTGAAGATGCGAAACAACAAACAAGAATCTTCAAGGCTGGACTTCAAACCAATATATCTCGCAAATCCAAACTTACAGCTACTCAATTCGTACTGTGTATGCATTTTGTAAGATTAGTAATAATAATAATAATAATAATAATAATAATAATAATAATCATAATAATCATAATAATCATAATAATAATCCTCTTTTGTGGTGTAGTGGTTAGTGTGATTAGCTGCAACCCCAGGAGGTTCGGGTTCGATTCCCGGCTCCGCTACGAAATTTGAAAAGTGGTACGTGGGCTGGAACGGGCTCACACTCAGCCCCGTGAGGTCAACTGAGTAAAGAGGGATTCGATTCCAACCTCAGCCATCCTTGAAGTGGTTTTCCGTGGTTTCCCACTTATCCAGGCAAATGCAGGGATGGTACCTTGCCCCTGTTCAGCATAACAGGGTAGGCCGCCTGGGCGATGTACTGGTCCTCTTCCACAGTTGTATCCCCGACCCAGAGTCTCACGCTCCAGGACACTGTCCCTGAGCAGTAGACGTGGGATTCCTCGCTGAGTCCGAGGGAAAAACCAACCCTGGAGGGTAAACGGATTAAGAAAGAAGAACTAATAATAATAATAATAAGTTAAATAAACACACTGATAATTTTATCAGCTTCTCACACAAGGAAGCTTTTATCTCAGACTGACAAATAAGGCATCAATGTGGTAGTCCACAACTCTTTCAGGTCACTCGGATGTGGTATTTTCTGCTGACGCTACGTTTGATAAAGGCCTCCTTTCGTCTTACTGTTACGAATGAGACCCATAAATATGCTATTAAAACAGTCTGTGTATAATCCTTCGACGTTAGCTTTATACTGGCTGTCTTTGACGTTGGCTGGAAATTTTATAATGCACGTGTAGTTTTACGCCCCCTAACTAATTGTACGGTCTTCGGATAGGCCGAGGTGCCAGGAGTTTGTCCCGTCATGATTCTACGCCACTGAATCAGGCTCGGGATATGTCAGGGACCGTGTGAGTGTTCTGTATCAACATTTCAACGTTATGAGACTTCACGCACCGAAGTCCTCAAAGGCAAAATAACAACACGTCCTGTCGCACAACAGAAACGTACGGTGATCGGAGATTTGCGACGGGAGCTCTTAGTGACAAACTAACACATAGGAGGTGAATGTGTGATCGTAGTTTCGACTCGAGGTCAGGCTGTAGAAGAACTGACTGAGCAGTCACTCTACTCACTCTAAATGGGGTGGGGACTAAACAAGGTGCACTAAACATAGTCGGCCTAACCACAACCTGACGAGACGGCCGTATATCCGGAAGGTTATTATATGATGACTGCGGCAGAGCTTGTGGTTCTATAGTTGGTTTCTTCAACCATTCAAGAACCCATAATGGGCGACCTTCATTTTCTCGGCAGACACAATCTTACTCGCCAGCAAATGAGTATCAATGATGATCGAAATGATCCGAAATTTTCATATATCAAACATATGCATTGAACATAAGCCATTCTCGAGAAATGAGGGCAATATTGTTATTCACAGAATATCTCTTTACAGTCTAACTCTGCACGAAAAGAGAAATAAAAATAATTATATCGGTTTTTACGGTTTTCGGAGACGCTGAGCTGCCAAACTTTTGTGCCACAGGAGTTCTTTTACGTGCCAGCAAATCTACCGATATGCGGCTGACGTATTTGAGCACCTTCAAAAATCACCGGACTGAGTCAGAATCGAACCCGTCTAGTTGGAGTCAGAAAGCCAGTGCCTCTACCGTCTGAGCCACTCAGTCTGACACAAAAAGAGAAAAATCTTGATTAATAATATTTTTGTTGAAGGCTTCCACATCAGCGACGGACGTAGCCATTCTACTTCCTGATTTTTCGAGAGCAGAGCTGCTTAATTCGGGGAGTCCCTGTAAATTTGTCAATAACGACCGGTAAGATTTTGAAGTCTGATTCGACTGCAGGTCGACAGGTCGTTCCCAGTTATAGATTCAATATTGTCAACTCCCGGCCCAATACTGTATAGGTAATTATTTCTAGGAGAGTTGAAATGCCAGATAATAATAACAATAATAATAATAAAAAATATATGCGTATTTCTGGAGCCTCCGTGGCTCAGACGGCACCACGTCGACCTATCACTGCTGGATACCGTGGTTCAAATCCCGGTCACTCCATGTGAGATTTGCGGCCGGAGCTGGAACGGCCGGCCACCAGCTCAGTAGTTGTTGTAACATGGGTCAAAAGTTTCTAAGAGTTTTTATAAGGAAACGGAACAAGGTAAAATTATTTTGTTTTTATAGCGCACGGTAGTCTGTGATACACTTTTCATTAGTGCAAAAACATTTCAAAAAGAAATGCAAATATAGTTATAAAATGGTAATTAAAACAACGAATCTCCATATGAAATTGAGCTCTGAACCGTGGTTTTCCTAAACTTGTTTTAAGTCAAGATGGTGTTCAAATTGGAAGCAAACTATACCGTAGCGAAGTTTATATTTTTCTCTAAGGGGCTACTTTAACATACTTCAAAATTAGGGTTTCTTTATATATTTAATCGTGATTTTAATAAAGCTCTGCTTATTGACTTCCGAGTGTCGGCCGAATTCTAGTGCTGGTAGTTCAGCCAGTTTCCGTCAGATGCCGCAGCGCCTTGTCCTTGAAGAGGAATGATGACAGATTAGCTCTTACCCACGCAGAGATATGGTGAGCGAGATATTCAGCTGCTATCAGTCGCTACCTCACCCTTGCTTCAAAACAAGCGGCAGTGGACACGCTGACAATACTTTGTTACTCGCTAGTTGTGGTATGACCTTTCAATAGCACGTTATATTTTGTCGTGTTTTATTATGTCGTATCTTTTTACCGAGTGCAATGGAATGGCAAAATGCTTGATTTGTAATAAGACATTAAACTTTATTAAAAATGTTAACACTGGGCGAGCTGGCCGTGCGGTTAGAGGCGCGGCTGTGAGCTTGCATCCCGGAGATAGCCCTGAAGATGGTTTTACGTGGTTTCCCATTTTCACACCAGGCAAATGCTGGGGCTGTACCTTAAGGCCGCGGCCGCTTCCTTCCACCTCATAGGCCTTTCCTATCCCATCGTCGCCATAAGACATATCTGTGTCGGTGCGACGTAAAACCACTAGAAAAAAATATAACATTCATGGACATTATTCTTTAAAACACGCCGAAGAATATGACAAATATGTTGGTGAAGAACACCATGAAATTGCGAATGAACTTAGAACAGCTGCCTTATCTGAGGTAGGTGTTATCCGACTTTATTGAATTGTCTTTGTTATATTAGTGACGCAATGATGTTTACTATTCAAACTAAGACAATTCACTTATTTTTATTGGTAACTGTAGGTCGGAGGTGAATAGGTCGGAGGTGAATCGTCAGTTCGAATAAGCTACAACATATCTCACTAAAAGAATGGCTAAGTGGCGTAACGTTACAGAAAGAGATGTAGTAATGGTTGAGAATCCGCATACTGAATAGTAGTTGCTACTAATGTTTCTGTATTATCTCTGTGTGTATACATTTATAAAACTATTTTAAGGTTTAGTAGAATAAGAATAAATTGACTCCCATGGGCGACCTGAATGTGGGATGATGATGATAATAAAGTCAGGAGAGGGTGAAATCCGGTGTCAGCATGAAGCGAACTCCTGTCGAATAACACCAAGGAGTCTGCTCAAGGCTTTACGTCGCCATCCGACGGACGAATCACCATCAACAACTTCATTACCAACACTTCATGTGAACACTTCTGAGAGGTTTGGAATTTAAGCAAGGCTTTTAGCACATAATCTGGTGATTAATTGTATACCACCACCTCTCCTACCCTGCCGGCCAACATTATGATACTCGAGCCACAGCGTCATACCATATAGAGTTGACGCCTTAACAATCGTGGCCACAGGGCGGGTTTCCGAGGTGACTAACACAGCCTTATAGGACTGATAAGAGAAGGCTCAACATCCACAATACGGCAACCCTCATATGGGAAAGGCCTAACTAGTCCTCGTTGGACCGAGTTCGATTGCTGCAGTCGCTTAAGTGCGGCCAGTATCCAGTATTCGGAAGATAGTAGGTTTGAACCCCAATGTCGGCAGTCCTGAAGATGGTTTTCCGTGGTTTCCCATTTTCACACCAGGCAAATGCTGGGAGTGTACCTTAATTAAGGCCATGGCCGCTTCCTTCCCATTCCTAGCCATTTCCTACCCCTTCGTCGCCGTATCTGTGTCGGTGCGACGTAAAGCCACTAGCAAAAAAGTCCTCGTTGGCCAGCAACCGTCGGCGTTGAAGAGGCACCAAAAGAAGAAGAACCAATAAATCCATGGAGACTCCTCTTCATAGGGAGAGTTTACTTAGAGAACCACTAGACTATCATAAGATTAATTAAAGTTTATTTTTCTCTACTCCTTTCTCCTTTACTTATCGTGAGGTTCCCTTTAAAGCTTAAATATTCCCATCACATAACGGCTTTCTTTTAATTATACAGGAGAGAACCACTCCACAGAATACAAATATTTTTCCTCTAAAGAGAGGCGGAAGAAATCTTTGTTTTAATAGTGCCTTTGCTTCTGTTAATTTTGCAGTAACCAAAAATTAGTTCACTGAAAGTTGGGGAGGGGGGCTGAGAAGGGGATTGGTGGGGGTGGTGTTTTGTCACTTCCTTGTTCCGCGTTCGTATTGACAGCAAGAGGTGCCTTCCTCACCCCTTTCCTCTCCTCCTCCCTCTCAAAGGCCATAAAAAACACCAACGCAACGCCAGCTCGCCATTACAAAACTGGCTGGTTTCCTAGGCAACCGGGTGCAAACACTAGACAAAAGAAGGACGACACATGCGCCGGAGTATGCGCACAGCCGGAGCAAAAATATTATACTGCCCCCCCTCACCTCACTGCCCCTCTAAAGCGATCTTGTCAATAGTCCACCCACAGCTAGGCTCTTTTCTATGGAACTTGCATTACTTACAGATTCAGTTCTTTTGCGCTCTTAACACGACATATCAGATTAAAAAGCTTGTAATCAAATATCAAGTTGCCAGGAGGACTCCCCTGCAGAAATGAAGATATTTAATAATTGAAGTAGACAAATATCATCAACATCATTGTTGCCATCGTTTCCTTATAGGAGCTTCCAACTTGGAATTGTGCAGTAGTGACAACGGCTTTCCTAGCTGAATCTGACATTGTTGCCATTTAGATCTACCTGTGAGGAACTCCTTACTTTTCATATTTCATATCCACCCTGCCTTGGTCAATATTTGTTTACATAACTATTATAGCTGAGGGTCATCTGAAAAATTGCGAGTTGTCCGTGCGGTTAAGGGCACAAAGCAGTGAGCTTGCATTCGGGAGGTATTGTGTTAGAACCCCAATGTTGGTAGTCTTGAAGATATTTTCCATGGTTTCCCATTTTCGTACCATGTACCTTAATTAAATTCATGGCCGCTTCCTTCCTACTCCTAGCCGTTTCCTATCCCATGGTCGCCATAAGACTTATCTGTGTCGGTGCAACGTAAAGCCAATTGTAAAAAAATAAGACGTCATGAAATTAGCGATACAAATTGTGTGACGTCATGTTACCTAGCAACCGTTCAGGCTGTGATGTGAAGTACTGATGAATGGCCATAACTGAGAGACATAAAATCTACTACTACTACTAAAATGTTTTCATTCCTCCCCTGAAGGGGGAGGCGGGCCTCTTAAACGGTGACGCCGTCTCTCAGGCTGGGAGATTTTGACGGTGAAGGAGATGCTCGGAGAAGGTGAGGGGGTTGGCGGCCGTGGCCTATACAAGGAACTGTCCCGGCATTCGCCTTAGTGCAGGAGATTGGGAAACCACGGAAAACCATTCTCAGGACAGCCGACGGTTGGGGACAGCGGTGAGGTCCAGCCCTGTCCCGTCTCCCGAATGCAGAGGCGTAGAGCCACTTCTTCTCTGCTGGGTTGGCCAGTCAGAGTGCCAAGACCCACTCTGTATCTACCGACCACATATTATCAAAGAGGGGCATTAGAATACAGATGGGCGATGTGATCTTGCAGGCTGTGATTTGAAGTTTGGTGGATGGCCTTTACTACATACACTTGTCGACAGATGTCTCTCGAAAACGATTCGTTAGATGCAAATACTTTAATCGTTATTAATTTGAATTCCGTTTATTGGGAGACATACTTATGATCATTTGATATTCCCAAGGGGAAATGTGACACTTTTTCTTTCGACCTCGATGTATTAAATTTGCGAGAATTATGTAGTCTTTAGTTTCCTTTTATGACTATTCTGTATCTTTTATTGATACCTGAATGAATTTCCTTCCGAAACTTCTGACTATAAACAACGTTGTCAATTCAAAATATGGTATATTTTGATAATTTGACAAATGACAATTGTATTACGAAGAGAAGGGGTCAAATCACATAAGTTGAGGAATTATGATGGTTCCAAGAGGATGAGCCCGCAGCTGCTGATCTATAAGATACTGACCTTGCAAGAAAAATGGAAAACCCAACCTCTGTAGCTATGGGAGGTACACAAGGACTCGGAAGAACTAGGTGTTGAAGATAAATAATTACGAAGAAAATTTCGAATATGAGGGATGTAAATGAGAAACACTTGCCAAGCCATTAAATATCTCGGTGGAAGTGTGGGAAGTCAATGACATAACGACCTCTAGTGGGAGTGCAAAGAAAACGGCGCCTGAAGGATAGAAGAACAAGTAGATTATGTAAATATGGCTCATTGATGGCCGTGACAATGCATGAATGAATGAATGATGATGATAATTACTATTTGCTGAACATCGGCTCTCTGCATGGATGGTCAGCGTATTGGCCTTCGTTTCGGAGGACTCCGGGTTCGATTCCCAGCCAGGCCAATGATTTTAAATGTGTATGGTTACTTCCACTGACTCGGGGAATAGGTGTTTGTGTTTGTCCAAATACACTTCCCTTCATCTACAGACAACAAATTACACTACAAACAACCACAGAAATATGCAACAGTGAATAACTCCCTTTAATTAGGGTTGGCGTCAGGAAGAGCGTCCGGTCGTAAAAGTAGGCCATATATATATCATGTGCTCAAACCCAAAAAAGACTGAGATAAAGGACAGGAATAATAAAGTAAACTCGTGTCCTCATCCCGAGGTGGTGCAGTTCTTATCAGGCACACCTCCATTGGAGGTGAGCTGCATGTACCATTCCAACCACATACCAGCCCTCCTAGCATTCTTGAATTTCTGGCAGTACCGGGAATCGAACCCGGGCCCCCGAGGACGGCAGCTAATAACACTAACCGTTACGCTACGGAGGGGGACACAGGAATAATAATAATAATAATAATAATAATAATAATAATAATAATAATAATAATAATCTTTCTTTCTTAACCCGTTTTAAGGGTCGGTTTTCCCCTCAGACTCAGCGAGGGATCCCACCTTACAGCCTGAGACTTTGGGTCGGGGGAACAACTGGTAAGGAGGACCAGTACCTCGCCCGGGTGGCCTCACCTGCTATGCTGAACAGAGGCCTTGTGTGGAGAAGGGAAGAGTGGAAGGAATAGACAAGGAAGAGGGAAGGATGTGGCCTTGGCCTTAAGTTAGGTACCATCCCGCCATTTGCCTGGAGGAAAAGTGGGAAACCATGAAAAACCAATTCGAGGATTGCTGAGGTGGAAATCGAACCCAATTCTGTTCAGTTGACCACCCGAGGCTTAGTGGATCCCGTTCCAGCCCTCGTACTACTTTTCAAAATTTCGTGACAAAGCCGGGAATTGAACCGGGCCTCCGGGGGTAGCAGCTAATCACGCTAACCACTACACCACATAGGCGGCGTATAATAATAATAATAATAATAATAATAATAATAATAATAATAATAATAATAATAATAATAATGAAAATGAAATGAAATAGCGTATGGCTTTTATTGCCGGGAGTGTCCGAGGATATGTTCGGCTTGCCAGATGCAGGTCTTTTGATTTGACTCCCGTAGATGACGTGCGCGTCTTGATGAGGATGAAATGATGAATACGACACATACACCCAGCCCCCGTGCCAGCGAAATTAACCAATTAAGGTTAGAATTCCCGATCCTGCCGGGAATCGAACCCGGGACCCCTGTGACCAAAGGCCAGCACGCTAACCATTTAGCCATGGAGCCGGACATAATAATAATAGTAATACTTGTTGAACGTCACTCCAATGGTTATAGATTGTAAAAGAGATCGGCGAGTCGGAATTTTACCGCGCAGGAATTCTTTAACGTGCCACAAGCAATTGCTGGGAAGTTATCGTTCTTAAATACCCTCGAATGTTACCGATCTCAGCCAGTATCGAAAGCACTATCTTGGGAACAAAGGCAAAACGACTTAGTGATAGTACCACTGTCACTAATGTCTCAGTGGCACTGATAAGCTGATGACTATAATGAAATCTGCGGAGTAATGACTTTCATGGTATTATCCAGTACGCGTGGCTGCAGAGAAAAGTGTTATTCAAATATACTTGCTTTTAAAACTGCTCTGAGTTTCTATGGTTTCGATAAACTACACCATTGCTTCGAACCAGCTTCTAGGTTTAACAAATATCTACTGTTTTGTATGATGTGGTTACGTAACTCGAAAAGAGATGGAGTAGAGAGAAACAGAGGGCTGATTAGTGACTACGCAATAGAACCACTGAACCCTACTGGTGTCATCACCAAGAAGAACACCTAGCAAGTAGTCTGTGCGGTTAGGGTCGCGCAGTTGTGAGCTTGCATTCGGGAGATAGTGGTTTCGAATTCCACTGTCGTTAGCCCTGAAGATGGTTTTCCGTGGTTTTCCATTCTTATACCAGGCAAATGCTGGGGTTGTACCTTAATTAAGGCCACGGCCACTTCCTTCCCACTCCTAGTCGTTTCCTACCCCTCGTCGCCGTAAGACGTATCTGTGTCGGTGCGACATAGAACAAATTATAATAAAAAGAAAAACCAAGAAGAGCTGTATTGTCCGGTACAGTAGCGGCGATTAGGAGGGAGCGAGGGGTGGCAGCCCCCCCCCCCCGCGCACTTTGTGGAGAAAACATTACATTTTCATTCCATTGTATCCAGCTGAAACTAGGAATTGAATTAAACATAGCAATTTGCACAAGTTCTGTTACCTTATCAGCTAATTCTTTCCTCTACTTTCTTCAATTATTAACAAAGTTATTAGCGAAAATACCCACAAAATGTCTGTCGTCGCGGCTAACCGAATTGTATGTCCGGCTCGTTGGCTGAATGGTCAGCGTACTGGCCTTCGGTTCAGAGGGTCTTGGGTTCGATTACCGGCCGCGTCGGCGATGTAACATTCATTGGTTAATTCCAGGGGCTGGGTGTTTTTGCTGTCCTCTGCAACTCACATACCACACATAACACTATCCTATGCCACAATAACACGCAGTTACCTACACATGGCAGGAGCCGCCCACCCTCATCGGAGGGTCTGCCTTACAATGGCTACACTCGGCTAGAAATAGTCACACGAAAAAAACCGAATTGTATAGCGCCATAACAAGTAGTGGAGATTTTACGTGTGCTGTGAGGAGAGGTAGCAGGGGTATATTTTGTTTTGCCAAGGTCACGGACACTGAGGTATGATTCATCCGCTTGCCGCGAGCATTCGTCAGTCTGGCACTAGTAGTTTCATAGTATTTAGTCAAATACTAAATTATTTTTAATTGTATAATCACGCCATACTTCTATTTAATTTAAATACATGTGTAAAATTGTTCCTTTCTTGAAAGTTTTATTGTACTGAATTGAATCAAAATCTCAAGAAAAAACTTTCAACCTTTACCTCTCTGTTGAAATTCGCTCGGAGAGCATCAAAAACTTACCACTTTGTAGCCTTTTTATTCTTTTTCCAGTTTTGATGTATATAACCGCCCCCCCTCCCCCCGCCGCCCGCTATATCTCGCAAACCCGGCTACTTTATGTTGTCTGTACATTTTTGCCCCCTCCCCCCCACTTCTAATTCCCAATCACCGCTACTACCGGTACTCTTAACAATGCCCCAGCTTGCTCGTTCTTTGATAGCGCACAGCGCGGCTTCCTTATTATAAGAAACCAGGACATTCATCCAATTAATAACAGCAAGTGTACAACCGAATATCGTGCCGTTTGCTTGCTCGTTCCAGGTAATTGCAACATCAGATGAAAAATTCATGACACAAATCCAATCAAATACATTGCATGATACATACTAACAACGGTTGGAAATCCATCCTCGCCCACTACGTGGCTTCAGTTCTACCGAAAAACTTTCCACCGGAAGAGCTCCATGAAGAGTACCTATGTAAGAATGAAGAGATTTGAAGCTGCAAGAGAGGGAGAAAAAAAAGAGAAAGAGAGAAATAAGGAGAAAACAAAGCTAGACAGGAACTGCGCTAGCTCCGTTGCGATGCTGACGCCTCTAGCGACAACCAAGAGAAAGTTAACCAGCAAACCAAAAACAGATGAATGGGGAAATGCGCGTACTCCGTCACTTCGTACGCTGGACTATTACGTCAGCGGGGACGAAAGAAAGGCAGTTTTATTTACTAATTAAATTGAGTGATTAATAAGTTTGAGCGTATTTTTTACAGGCAAATATCGTAAACAGTTCGCAGAACTAGCGTGTTCCTTCACGGGATGTAATAATGAAATTATCAGTGGATTCTTATCTAGGCGGATCGAATCACGGCCAAATTTTGAAATGAAACACGAATCAATGCCATTCAGCAATCATACCCCGTTAAAAAAAAAAATCAAACAGCTTTGAGTCCTTCACGCTTTTAAAATATGTTTATATAAGCTACATTTTAGGCCTTTGCTGGCAAGATGTAATGTTTACAGTGCACTATGTCTTCTGGTATGAGCTAGAATAAAATTGTTACTTTCATTGATCTGTCTCTGTCTTATACTAATATTAATGTTATTTGCTTTACGTCTCACTAACTACTTTTTAAGGTCTTCAGAGACGCCGAGGTGCCGGAATTTAGTCCCGCAGGAGTTCTTTTACGTGCCAGTAAATCTACCGACACGGGGCTGTCGTATTTGAGCACCTTCAAATACCACCGGACTGAGCCAGGATCGAACCTGCCAAGTTGGGGTTAGAAGGCCAGCGCTTTAACCGTCTGAGCCACTCAGCCCGGCTGTCTTATACTTGGCTTTGGTAATATGAAAGTGGCTGAGGTAAGAGTGGCGCTAGTAATCCCATTTCTTATGCAGCCAGTCCCTGCTATGAATGGTGTGAAAATGTCGCTCATAGGGTCGGTTGGCGCACGCATTTCAGTGGGCTTGGCAGACTGATGTGCAATAGCAACTTCTGGCTCAGTGAGAAAAGCAACGGGAAACTATCTCACTCCTCATATCGCTAGTACGCCTCTTCAGCGACACCTAGGCCATCTATGGCAGCTAATGGTGAACCTGTTGAGGATCCAACCAGCCTTCGGGCTGAATACCCAACATACAACATAGAAGCTACATTTATAAGCTACGGCATTTTATCTGAGACTGCAGAAGATCTGAAGAAATTGCTGAATGGTATGGACAGTGTTTTAGGGAAGGAGCACAAGATGAAAGTAGTAAATAAGTCCAAAACAAAAGTACTGGAGTCCAGTCGAACGAAATCAGGTGATGCAAGAAATATTAGACTGTGAAATGAAGCTTTAAAAGGAAGTAGATGAATATTGTTACTTGGGTAGTGAAATAACTAACGATGGCAGAAGTAATGAGGACATACAATGCATATTAGCACAAGCAAGGAAGAACTATCTTAAGAAAAGAAATTTGTTCTCCTCGAATATTGATATGGGAATTAGAAAGATGTTTTTGGAGACTTTCGTCTGGAGCGTGGCATTGTATAGAAGTGAAACATGGACGATAAGTAGCTCAAAAAGAGTCCGGCTCCATGGCTAAATGGTTAGCGTGCTGGCCTTTGGTCACAGGGGTCCCGGGTTCGATTCCCGGCAGGGTCGGGAATTTTAACCTTAATTGGTTAATTTCGCTGGCACGGGGGCTGGGTGTATGTGTCGTCTTCATCATCATTTCATCCTCATCACGACGCGCAGGTCACCTACGGGTGTCAAATCAAAAGACCTGCATCTGGCGAGCCGAACATGTCCTCGGACACTCCCGGCACTAAAAGCCATACGCCATTTCAGCTCAAAAAGAAAGAAAGAGAATAGAAGATTTTGAAATGTGGTGTTACAGAAGAATGCTGAAGGTGAGGTGAGAACGATTTGGCTAAATTTGACGTAAGAAGAGATGGAATGATAGGGCACATCTGAAGACACCCAGGACTTCTCCAGTTGGTTTTCGAGAGATATGTAGGTGGTAAGAACGGTAGGAGTAGACCAGGGTATGAAAATGACACGCAGATTACAGCAGATGTAGGATGCAGTAGTTATGAAAAGGTTAGCACTGGATAGGGTGACATGGAGAGCTGTATCAAACCAGTCTATGGACTCAAACAACAACTCGTTTCACGACCGTCTTAATGGGAGGCAAGTGATAATGTCACTGATGTAGGTTCTAAGGGAAAGATCCATAAGACTAGAGTATGTTAAAGGAAGATGTTTTTCTTTTTCTTTTTCTATTTGCTTTACGTCGCACTGACACAGATAGGTCTTATGGCGACGATGGGATAGGAGAGGCCTAGGAAGTGGAAGGAAGCGGCCGTGGCCTTAATTAAGGTACAGCCCCGGCATTTGCCTGGTGTGAAAATGGGAAACCACGGAAAACCATCTTCAGGGCTGCCGACAGTGGGGCTCGAACCCACTATCTCCCAACTACTGGATACTGGCCGCACTTAAGCGACTGCAGCAAAGGAAGATGAAAGTGCTCAGTCTCAGAAAGCCAAGCATTGAGTAAGAGATGCGGAATCTCTCACGTTAATCTCGAGTTAGCCTATCACGCACCTTGGAAGGCCACTGTCCAGCTCAGAGACGGAACGAACTGAAGCTCTCTAGAAGGCACTCTGCATAACAAACATCGTCAGAACATTTCACAGAGCATGCTCAAGATCTCAGTTACTACCTTATAATGCAATGTCAAAAATAGTTGTAACTGCGATAGCTTTGTGGACAAGATGCTATAGACTACCACCGCATAAACACATTCTCCTCTGTTAATGCTTTAAAATGACGGGCACGTTGTTTGAAGTAATTTTCACATACCTTTAACATCCAACCAATAAAAGATTACCGCAACCAGTTGGCGATAAAATTCCGTTTTGAAACTATTCCAAGTATGCGATCTAGATTTCAGATGTAAAATATTAAATTTGTAACGACTTGAAAACCAGAAATTAATATAAAACGTAGGAATAGGAGGAAATAAATAGGTAAGATTGTGCAACGTCTTATGAAGCCTTTACATAATGTTTCCTGAAAGGTGTCCGCAGTGCCGTACAAGTGGGATGAGAAGCCGCTCCCGCGACGTTTTGTCTTCCCATTAAATCACAGTGCCAACTCCGCAGTGAGAAAGCACCAATAAATTACTCATCCACCACAGCAGCTACCGGAATATTTAATACACGGCATCGCAAGGTGAATAAACTGTGCCACACTCCTGGCATTTAGCGAGGTAACAACAAGCCTACAGCAAATGACAGATGAGATTCCCTCGTAAAAAGGATGAGTCAGAACTTTACACATGGGAGTGGTGACAATAACGATGAAAATAAAGAAGGAAGGAAGGGAAGGGAAGGGAAGGGAAGGGAAGGGAAGGGAAGGGAAGGGAAGGGAAGGGAAGAAGGAAGGAAGAGAAGAGAAGAAACAGGATAAAGAATGAAGGAAAAGTAGAGGAAGGAAAGGTAGGAGAAAAAGAAAAGAAAAAGAAAGAAAGGTTGGAAAAAAAGAAGGAAGGGAAGAAGGAGAAAGGGGAAAGAAAAGGAAGGAAGGAAGGAAGGAAGGAAGGAAGGAAGGACGAAAAGAAAGAACGAAGGAAAGAAAAAAGAGGAGGATGAGAAGAAACAAGAAAGGAAAGACATTAAGGGGGAGGAAGGAAACGTATGAGAAAAAGGAAAGAAGGTAAAAGAAGGAAAGGACCATAGATAGGAAGGAAGGAAGGAAGGAAGGAAGGAAGGCATAAATGAGCTTCCATGAATGAACTGTAATTATATGCTGACACAATAAATAGAAATTAGCTGGTGATTCCTCCAGACGGCTGCTGCTCAGCCAGACCTACACAATATATCGATGTGTCTCGCGGTCAGTGTATATCTTCTTCTTAAACGTAACTTTCTGCCAAGTACTTATAGTTCTAGTACTATTTATTTCACCTGCCATGCACTTTTATGTCATTCATTTCAGTCTCATGCAAGTTATTTGAACAATTGACAATTTTTCTGTCTGACGAATGTTTTTTTATGTGTTTAAGTTGATCATATGCCCAACTGTCAGTCTTCGTAGTGTAACGGTTAGCACTATTACCTGCCGTCCTCGGCGGTCCGGGTTCTATTTCCGGTACTGCCAGAAATTAAATAATGGCAGGAGAGCTGGTATGTGCAGTTTCCCCCTTTGTGAGTGTGCTTGAAAGAGCTGCACCACCTCGGGACGAGGACACGAGGCTAAATGGTCAGTGCGCTGGCCTTTGATCTAACGGGTGCCAGATTCGATTCCTGTTCAAGTGGAACTCTCATTGGTTAATTCCTCTGGCATTTGTGCGGTCTTCATCATTAGAATTCACCATAGGTAGGACCCCATAATTATAGACACGTAGGTCGCCTATAGCGTGTCAACTCGAACGACTTCTTGCACCAGGCCTCTCCGGAGGCCATGAGCTATTATTATTATTATTATTATTATTATTATTATTATTATTATTATTATTATTATTATTATTATTCTTGTGTACCCAAGTAATAATGTTGTTTGTTGATGTTCGTTAATGACTGCTAACGGCCTTATGAGGCACTAAATTGACTGAATATTTTCCCACATGATTTAACTAACATCCTGGGACCAACCTCATTGAGTTGTCGCATTTTGAACATATTCATATGCCTCCCACCTCACACGGTATCGAACACGTTATCTTGGGAACATAACGAAAGCGACTGACTGTGAGTAAAGTCGAACCAAACCTCATAGACTGAGCAAGTTGGCTGTGCGGTTAGGACCGTGTACCTGTGAGCTTGTATTCGGGAGATGGCGGGTTTGAATTCTACTCTCGGCAGCCCTGAAGATGGTTTTCCGCGGAAAACCTTGGATGTGTTAGTGCGACGTTAAACCACTAGCAAACCTAATAGCATTACAGCCCTGGCGGGTCTTGGCCTACCAAACGACCGCTTTTTAGTCCAAAGGCCTGCAGATTACTAAGTGGAGCGTGGTCAGCGCGACGAATCCTCTCGGCCGTTATTATTGGCTTTCTAGACAGAGAATGTTATTTCACAATCAGACAGTTCCTCAATAATTCTCACTTAGGCTAAGTAAAGCTCGAGCCAACTCTCAGGTCCAGGTAAAAATCCCTGACTTGGCAGGGGATCGAACATGTGACCTTCCGGTATGAGAAAGGCTAATAATCACCAGACCACGGGGCTGGCGATCGCTGCTGAGTTCATCCCCCCAAAATTAACTTGATAATTTTGTCACATAATGAGCAACTTAATGGTCCAAGTTATAATATCAGCGCTGGAAATTATGGCGTCTAAGCAAACCTTGACCAAGTTGAAGACTCCTTCAGCTGTATTGCTTGCCATACACGACCAGTTTTCGCTGACTTTCACATCGAAAAGCTTATTAACTCTACTCATAAGGCTATGTAAAGCCCGTACCTATCCTTAGACCAGGATTTAGATCCTTAGACGCGACAGGAATCGAACCCAAAGATCCCGAGCAGGATGCAGATATTATGGACTATGGGGCTTGCTGTTATGAACGTGGTACTGAAATGTCGTATGGCTTTTAGTGCCGGGATATCCCAGGATGGGTTCGGCTCGCCAGGTGCAGGTCTTTCTATTTGACTCCCGTAGGCGACCTGCGCGTCGTGATGAGGATGAAATGATGATGAAGACAACACATACACTCAGCCCCCGTGCCAATTAAGGTTAAAATCCCCGACCCGGCCGGGAATCGAACCCGGGACCCTCTGAACCGAAGGCCAGTACGCTGACCGTTCAGCCAACGACTCGGACAACGTGGTACTGACTGAGAAGGAAACGCGCCTTGTTTCAATGCCAGCAGCATGAATGCAATTTCACTCTCCATTAAATGTTGCAAGTGCGCTGGTATTACATCACAGTAGCAACGCCAAAATTATTGACTTGCGAAAAGATAATCTGACAGCATAAGTTATTACATGTACATTTTTATTTTCTATGATTGTGAAAATGTGCAATGGTTATCTTCCATTGTTAGAGGCTTGGAGAACCGACAAGCAAGGAACGGTTTCATTATTTTTATAGACGCTTATCAGTCATGATGGCAATTTACAAAACTTTCTTAACTATCGACACATAACCACAAACAGCTGTAAAGATTGCAAAACCTAACGGAATGTATGTGTTGGTTCATTCTTGGCAACGACTTGGCCAGCGACCTTTCAGCAGAATTAAGTAAATTCACGCTTTTCATGTTTGTTGCACGGAATATTTATGTAGGTTTCCTTCAACTAACAGTTTCCTCTTCTTCTTTCTCTCAGAGAACAACATTTTTTTTTTTTTTACACGAAAGTCCTCATCTATGAAATTTGAGTTTTTTCTCCTCGGACGCTTATCGGATGAATGGACATTCTCTTTAGATTATATTTCGTTCTTTCTTTATTTCTTTCTTTCTTAATCCATGTTTCCTATTTCTTCATCAGAATAATACCAGGACTGTATTTCAATTAAAGCCACACCCACTACCATCTCAGTCCTAGACTTTTCTCATCAAGCGTCATCGAAAACCTTTGTTTGTTAGTACGACATTAAACCATCAGCGAAAAAATAGAATGATTGGCGGATGACCTTGAAAGTAAGCTCCATCATTTTTACTTGTTTCGAACATTTAGTTCAATCTTCCCTTACGCTGCAAAGAAATGAACAGCGTTACTCTAATCGTTGATTTATCTGACGTTATAGAATCTATATCTGGGCTTATAATAAATCTGACTGTAATTGCTAATTGAATAAGTCTATTATAGATGATATCCATTTGCCTTGCAGAGAATTGCAAGATACCTGCTACACGCACAGAGAAACTCGGGGCTGCCAACAGTTGAACAAACTCAGATATAAATTTCTCAGATCAATTCTCCCCTTCAGTGTGCTGACGATCCCATACACATTAACAAAAAGTGAATTAATCTAAGTAAGACAATGTGTAGTTTCCATGGTAAATCTAATGATTTTCACGAACGGAATGTACAATTTTGTTCATGTTGATTCCTAACCAAAAAGCTGAAAATTTAATTTGGAGATATTCCAGACCCTACCTTTGTTAAAAACCAGCGACTGACTGTCAGAGTTTTAATCAAGGTCCAGTCCGAGATCTGCAATTGTATAAATATAGTCACTCATTCTCTCAACCCCACATGTGGTACCATGTGGCATTGAAATAAAAGGCAAATACTATACTACAAACAATATATAGCTAGTCCGACTCATTGGCTGAATAGTCTTCGGTTCAGAGGGTACCGAGTTTGATTCCCGGCCGGGTCGGGGATTTTAAAGCGTCTGATTAATCCTTCTGACCCGGAGACTGGGTGTTTGTGTTTAGCCCAACACTTTCCTCTTCGTATTCAGACAACATACCACACTAACAACGACCACAGAAACACGCAATAGTGATTACATCCCTCTATATAGAGTTGGCGTCAAGAAGGGCATCCAGCCGTAAAACAGGTCCAAGTCCACTTGTGCAACACAGTTCATATCCGCGAAACCACAGATGTGAGAAAAGCGGTAGGAGAAGAAGAAGAACCAATATATAGCTAATATCAAACGATTTCCAGGAAGTTTCAAGAAAACCAATGTTTATAGAAGGGTAAACGTGAAAGACGTAAAATGTTCATCGAGTGCTATCTAGCAACAAGACAGAATTAATCTGCAAGTCATTCCTTGCAGCAAAAAATATCCCCGCTGGTCTGCGGGGTCTAGTCGATAAGACTAGAAGCAGCAAAACAAGATGCATTACATTTAGATTACGGGATTGCTGGAAAAGAGTAAAACAAATACGTTGTTACTTATCAAAATTGCGAGAGCGATCTCTTGCTTTAAAAATCATGCCAAATCTACAGTGGTTTAATAAATAAATAAATAAATAAATAAATAAATAAATAAATAAATAAATAAATAAATAAATAAATAAATAAATATTGTTTTAAAGCTACGAAACATATTTTCTTTAATTTTTATTTAAATATTATGTACCAGGCGAATTGGCCGTGCAGTTAGGTGCGCGCAGCTGTGAGCTTGCATCTGGGAGATAGCGGGTTCGAACCCCACTGTCGGCGGCCCTGAAAATGGTTTCGCTTTCTTCCCATTCCTAGCCCTTTCCTATCCCATCGTTGCCATAAGACATATCTGTGTCGGCGCGACGTAAAGCAAATAGTAATACAAATTTTTAAAAATCATGTAATCTTGTATGCTGTCCTATACAAAAATATCTCCTCACAAAAACTAAAACATTTTTTCTTAAAATCAAAACATTGTCTCAAAAATGGTTTGATGTATCAATATTTTAAATATAAAACCTACCAATATGGAATGTATTATAATTATTTTATTATTAGGCTACTACGAAATTGGGAAAAGACCAGGAATAAGAAGAAGGTGAAGAAGAAGAAGAAGAAGAAGAAGAAGAGATCATATATTATATTATCATTTCGAAATAATTTCCTATTTTCAGGAGGTCAGCTCATTACTTATGATTTGTATTTTCTTTAACCCAGCGAGCTTTGCGAGCAGTTTGTGCCGCACAGTTATGAGTTTAATTCGGGAGATAGTGGGTACGAACCCCACTGTCGGCGGCCCTGAAGATGGTTTTCCGTGGTTCCCCAAGGACATGGTCGATTTCTTCCCACTCCCAGCTCTTTTCTATACCATCGTCGCCATAAGACCTGTCTGTGTCGGTGCGACGTAAAGCAAATTACAAGGGAAAAAAGAACCTTTAGGCGGGAATTTAACTTGGTGACTTTTAATTTGAGAATTTTTAAACAAATTTAGTGTATATAAATAATAATTCCCTCATTTACATAATTATGTAAGTGTGATAAACTATATTTAATATTAATAATACTAATACTAATACTAATAATAATAATAATAATAATAATAATAATAATAATAATATGTATGGAAGGAAGTTAACGTATGGAATTCATATAATTGTACTTTCATCATATTTTACGGAGGAGCTGTGTGAATGTTATTTTCATAAAATGTTATTTAAACGTCTCATTGTGCGAGAACAGAATAATACAGCGCTACTATTTGTGAACTCACCCACCAGTCGACACTCCTGCCCTCAGGCGGCAAATCGCTTACCTGCGAACAGAAAAGAAATTGACTTAGTTCGTCACCTGGCCAACACAAGCATTGTCACAAGAGTTATCAACAGTTATCATTCCTCTTCAGTTTCAGAGGCGTACAGTTCACAGGAAAAGGGTTCAAATGGTGTAATATTCAAGAGGATATTTCAGCAAATTATTCCTGTAACAATGTATTTAATGTCATGTGGTCGGAGATGAGTTTACGGGACAGATACGACTAGCAGGAAGGTGGATCGCTAACTTTCACGAATGATATCGCGAGTGTGCAGCAATTATTTAAGATCGGTGATGCTTTTACTGTCAATATTACTTCTTTTCCAAAAGGTCTCAGATAAGTACAGAGGTAGGGAGGGAAGAGAATACATCCTTTTACATTCTGTTATTTTTCGTTCTAACCTCCCTTCTAACGTTCATATGAGAAACTTGTTTCTAAAAGGTACGAAGTGCGAAAAATTCAAATTTGAGATGTTGAAGGTTAAACAACCTTGGCAGGAAGTTCCATTATATGAAAGAAAGAGAAATAGTCAAAACAAAAAAAATCCATATCAAAGTGGGCGTTGAAAAACATGTTTGATGCCGGTAATTACGAAATTCTACGGGGTTAATTGGCCAAAACATAACGTATCAATGCAAGCAATGAGGAGCCATTTCCGGAGCACGTGTCGGATTGCTTCCATTTCTTTTCTCTCTGATTAGTGTTATATGGAGGATGTTGCCAGCTATACTTCCTCTTAAAACAATAATCACGACCACCATGACCATCACTTTCAGATGGAAGTATTTAGAGTTTCAGTGCCAAAAAGTATCAAATCCATCTTTCTTCTTGAATATTTCTTAAACTCCGATAGATTTTTAACAGAAATACTTTGTATAATAATGCATTTGTTCTATCTAAACATGATAAAAGTGCTGAAATGAATTTTCAGCTTAAATGTTACACTCTGAACGTCTTTTCTCTCTCCTATACAAATTGCGACTTGGACAGGTGTTCTTGGTATTCACCCACGTGCAAATTCTATTGCATGCCCCCACCTGAAGTCGGTCTATTCGAAACCGGGATTCTCGCGTACTAGAAACGGACAACACATACGTCCTCAGTCACTAAAACACATTAGGAATGTAGGACGTCGTTTCGATACCAGAACCTTACAAACGTAACTTCTCGAATAATGTCTGGAGTTAGCGATGATAAACAACTGCTTTTATGATAACGGTGCTACATTTTTACGTACAAAGGTGGATATTTCACTAGAATTACTACAATATACGAAACTGTCACCAACAGATGATAGTCATAGTACTCACAGCTCCTTCACTTGAATCTTGATACTGCTAGTACACATTTAGAAGAAAGGTTACCATTGATATTTCCCCCGCATCAAGTTGTTTGGAAGATTTAAAAGAGGGAGCTCAAAATACTTCCATGAGATAAGCTCCTAGTACGACAGTTTTCTTCTTCGTATCCTGGTATTCTTTTCCTTCCTTGTACTTAGGATGTAAAATGTTCATTTATCTTATATTGTATAATAATAATAATAATAATAATAATAATAATAATAATAATAATAATAATAATAATGGCGTATGGCTTTTCCAGCCGGGAGTGCCCGAGGACATGTTCGGCTCACCAGGTACAGGTCTTTCGATTTGACTCCCGTAGGCAACCTGCGTGTCGTGATGAAGATGAAATGATGATGAAGACGACACATACACCCAGGCCCCGAGCCAGAGAAATTAACCAATGATGGTTAAAATTCCCTACCCTGCCGGGAATCGAACCCGGGACCCCTGTGACCAAAGGCCAGCACGCTAACCATTTAGCCATGGAGCCGGACTGTTGTGTAGTATAGCAAATCCTGTCGAAGCTCAATATCTCCAACCTCCATTACTCAAATTTTCAGTATCTCAAAGTAACTTCAATTTCCCAGCCATTTGTCCCATTCTTCATGTGTATTTATTTCTCTATCACTCGAAATTCGGTTACACGAAATTTTCGATTTCTCGAAGCAAACATTTCCTCCCTTGAATCAAAAAATACTCTGTACTCGAATTTTGCATAACATTGACTGTTCAATACAGCATTTGTAGTTTGTGAGGAACAGTTAACAAGTAAAGAAAGGGTTACAGTGATGCTGGAGCTAATATGACGGGAACAGAAAAACAAATTTCTAATGATCGGAAGATCGGCGAAGTCTCGTTGGTTTTCGGGTGTGAATTCGTTACCGGTCACGTACAAAAGCAACTCCAGAAGTCGTGGATGACAAGTTCTATGTACGAATCTTGGCTGCGTGGTTTCGAAACTACATACAGTCAGTCGAATATAAATGACAGTTTTTCTCACAGCAATAAATATCGTTGAAAAGTATGTGGAAGAAAAGAAGGTTAAGAGTAAAAACAGAAGATACTAACGAATTTTTTCCAAAGGTATTATTTGTTTCGCTAGTGTATGTACTGTATTTTATCCTCTAAAAGTTACTTTAATCTATCTGTCTTAATCTGTTTACCCTCCAGGGTTGGCTTTTTCCCTCGGACTCAGGGAGGGATCCCACCTCTACCGCCTCAAGGGCATTGTCCTGGAGCTTCAGACTTTGGGTCGGGGGATACAACTGGGGAGGATGACCAGTACCTCGCCCAGGCGGCCTCACCTGCTATGCTGAACAGGGGCCTTGTGGAGGGAAGGGATAGACAAGGAAGAGGGAAGGAAGCGGCCGTGGCCTTAAGTGAGGTACCATCCCGGCATTTGCCTGGAGGAGAAGTGGGAAACCACGGAAAACCACTTCCAGGATGGCTGAGGTGGGAATCGAACCCACCTCTACTCAGTTGACCTCCCGAGGCTGAGTGGACCCCGTTCCAGCCCTCGTACCACCTTTCAAATTTCGTGGCAGAGCCGGGAATCAAACCCGGACCTCCGGGGGTGGCAGCTAATCACGCTAACCACTACACCACAGAGGCGGACTAAAAGTTACTTTAATAAGGGTTATAATTAAACCGATGCCGTAAAATATGAGTTTATTAGTATATTTTTAATACTGTAAAAATACTGTATTCATTATACGCCCGTAGATACATAGATTCAATTATGTGATATGTATGCTCAAAACCTATCACGAGATTTCGATAACTCGAAATAAAATTTAGCTCCCGAGGTGATTCGAGATATCGAGCTTCCACTGTATTTTATGTACAGTAAGATAGCATAGTAGTCCACCTCTGTTGTGTAGTGGTTAGTGTGATTAGCTGCGACTCCCCGGAGGCCCGTGTTCGATTCCCGGCTCTGCCACGAAATTTGAAAAGTGGTACGAGGTTTGGAAGAGGGTCCACTCAGCCTCGGGAGATTGACTGAGTAGAGGGGAATTCGATTCTAACCTAAGCCATCCTTGAAGTGGTCTTTCGTGGTTTCCCATTTCTCCTCCAGGCAAATGCCGAGATGGTGCCTAACTTAAGGCCACTGCAAATTCTTACCCTCTCCCCGTTCTATCTCTCGAATCTTCCCATCCCTACACAAAACCCCTGTTAAGCATAGCAGGTCAGGCCACCTGGGCGAGGTACTGGTTCTCCTTCCCAGTTTTACCCCCTGACCCAAAGTCTCACGCTCCAGGGGGTAATCGGACCCCTCTCTACTCAGTCGATCTCCCGAGGCTGAGTGGACCCCCCTTCCAAACCTCTTAAAACTTTTCAAATTTCGTGGCATAGCTGGGAATCTAGGCTCCTTGAGACAGAAGAATTGATGTGGGATCCCTCGCTGAGTTCGAGGGAAAAACCAGCCCTGGGGGGTAAACGGATTAAGGAAAGAAAAAACATAGTAGTATATTCATTTGCTTCGGTCTATTTTAATATTCTTATTTTATGTTATTTATGTATTCACTGGTTAAGTGTAAGGGGCAGTTGAAATAAACTATATAGCCCCTTTCTATAACTATGTTATATCAAGCCCAAGAACTATCACAGCGTGGACTCACTGTTAGAATTATCATTAAAGCAAATTCAATTAGTTTTCAGAAATTATATATACGAGGGAAGGATGTTTAAAAATATTCCTACATCCTAACTGAACAAAATAGAAGTGATCAAGTGAGTGCTGTATACGAGACCTACAGTCTCACTGTAACTAGACCGCTCACCGCGCTCTATCTAGCGGCAAGGCGTAACAACAATGCGAAACCTCACCGTGTGCTGCTCTCTAGTGACGAGAACTGCTACTATGAAGAGAGAGCACGGTGGCTCCATGGTATCTCGCCGAGTATTTTGTCCTGGCCTTGCAAGGCCTCTGCGGTCGTTCACCCCGTTTCATAGATCCCGAGCCTGGTGCTCGTCGACTGCTACGTCACGGACACGTGGCCGGTGCGTCTAGCAGAGCAGGCGGGGGCACACACACTGGACTGACAGATTAGCGCCGCTACCGACGCCTGCACACAGGAATAATAATGTATTTAATAGCGGAACAGAATCGCGGATATAACAATCATCTAATCACAGGGGAAACTATGAAGTCTTACTTCATGCACGTTCCTCCTGATGACACTCAATTTGGATTTGACATCTACTATAATATCCACCGATCTTTCTCAAGACATCCCTGTAGTTTCTATCTAACAGAATGACTTGTAACTCACATAAATTCCTACAAAGGGTAAGTCAAAGGCAGTGCGATCACATGAAGCAAAAATCTTACCTACTTTTAGTAGTAGAAGCCAAATATTTACTTTTAAATAATACTAATTATTATTATTATTATTATTATTATTATTATTATTATTATTATCGTCAGGTTCCCTGTGGATCGGGGTGGTGAAAAGCACGCACGGTATCCGCTGCCTGTCGTAAGATGCGACTCAAATAGGCCCCAGTGGTCGTTAACTTGGGAGCGTGGGCTGGCGACCATAGGGCCATTAGCTGAGTCCTAGAATTTATTGCACTTGCTTTCATCTGTCTTTTCCGCCCTCCCTTGGTGAACTCTTCTTCCTTTTCACTTCGATTCAGCAAATAAGTAAGTATCTTCGTTCCCCGTATTTTTCTGGAGTTGAAGTGGGAAAACTTGGAAATCTACTTCAAGGATGTTACGATGTGCAGCATTGTCTTTCTCCTGGGATCAGATTTAAATATTTCGTTTCCTTTTCTAGAGAAAACAAAAGTTATCGATCCATGACTTTACTTATGAAACACCTTGTGCCAGGCACCCGTGCCACCATAAAGAGGTTACAGTCAGGGAACGGCCCATTGAGTTTATATATGCTGCACATGGACTCCAGTAAACTGTCCGTCGGAAATGCCAACACTCGTAACGTTTTAAGATCTTATTCTGCCTGCATAGCCAGCTATCCAGCATAAATTCACGATATAACTAGCGCCCTTCTCGTAAAAAAGGGGTTGCCTGGCCGAAGTGGTAAAAGCGTGTTCGGTTCACCCGGAAGGACGTGGTTCGATTTTTCGTCAAGTAGTCGACAAATTTAAGAAACAGGACTTCAACTTAGGGAAAAGCTCATTGCCCTGAGGTTCACTCAGTCTACACACAAAATGAGTACCAAGTCAATTTCTGGGAGCAAAGGTGGTCGAGCTTAGAGCTAAGCACTCTACCCCACTAAGTGTCGAGGTTATGGATAGTCGAAACCTTTACTTTAAACCCCTCCAAGGGCCTTCACGGCCTGTATGGAGATGACTTTGCTTTATTTTATTTTCTGCTCATAAAACATATCGAGACGAACAGATCAATAATAATAATAATAATAATAATAATAATAATAATAATAATAATAATAATTTTTATTATTTTATTTATATAATAATAATAATAATAATAATAATAATAATAATAATAATAATCGCACTTGTTGCCATTTCTTGATAGATGCAGTAATTTTGCATCTGTCTCTTGGTACAGGCCAGAGCCAAATGTAGATTCCTCTGAAGTCTGAGTCTCATTTATGACTGTAACAATATGGAAGTAGCTAAGGTATGGGTGGTGCTGAGTGTTGACATTTGGAGCACAAATAGTGTGTCTGAATGTTATGACTGGTGCTTCTTATGGGTCTGGTCTTGCTGTAATAACACTTTCTGGCTCATTGAGTAAAACAATGGCAAACTACCTCACTCCTCATCTTGCCTAGCACGCCACTGGTTTCCCATATAACAACTTAAAGTTTAGTGGTACTGTTGGGGATCCAACGAACCTCCGGGATGATGACAACCAGATAATGTTCTTTTGGGTTTGTATCGTGTGAAACTACATAAATGCAGTGAACCTTTGGATTTGGCGAAAACATTACTCTGCGTCTTTCGAAGTGAAACAAGATCGTCCTCGACAGTTCCAATAATAAAAATAGAACCAGGCTCACTTCCGAGAAAGCAGAGCAAAGTTTTCACGAAACGCAAAGTTGCCGAGCAGTTTGCCTCGTTTCACATGACATAAACCCAAAATAATATCATATCTAGTCAGAGCCGTGAAAGCACCAATAATAATAATAATAACAATAATAAGAATAATGAATATGATATTTTTTCAGTCTAGCCTAACACTGCTTGTAAATTCTGATTATTACGTACTGCAACTTACTTCGGTTGACTTGCTCGTAACCACCACTGTCAGGACTTCTTAGTGCAGGAAACAACTTGATGTGTTCATAACCGTGAAGGCTTGTCCGCTAACGGTTTTGTAACTTGATCCTATAGTGAGTTTATATAAAATTCAGGATACAGTAAAAATAGAAAATAACCGTGGGAACAAGCGACATTATATTTTGACTATTGCACTACGCTTTAATTAGTGACTTGGCCTGCCAAGGTGACTGCTGCCCAGCCAGATGGTCTGCAGACACTGGAGTGCCACATGGTCACTGTGGTGGCATTCTTGGCCGTACTGTTTAGTATTCGTGTCCGGGTGTCTATTAATGCATAGCCCTTTAAACTCTCAGGCTCGATTGAAAGGTTCAACAATAATACCAGAATAAATATCTGAGCTCCTGGAAAGAATACAAGAAATTAAAAACTCACTTATGCAGGACATGAAGAATAGAACACTGGAAGGTAAGGAGTTGGTTAGAGTGGTTAGTTCTACGCCCAATAGAACTTGCCCGCATGAATTAACCTGAAAACCAATTTTAGTGCAGAATGTGTAGAGCTTAGAGCCTAGAGCTTTTCCGGAAATAGAAGTCTCGTTTCGAAATTTTTGACATTTATAATGGGGAATCAAATAGTCCTTCCGAAAGAACCCAAGCTCGTCTTTACCTCCCTACTGAGGGCACTAACATCACAGTATGAGGTAGGTGAATCAGTGGATCTTTCTCACTCACCGCCCCTCTAAAAGTGAATGTGCCCTAACGACCTCAAGAATGTAAAGTGCTCTCTGTATAAATACATAAATATGTCTCTAAATTTAGTTTAATCATGGCAATTATTTAAGATTTGTTTTTCGTAAATTTAAGGTGTTGTACCTATAAACGCCTGTAGATTTATTTTAAATTTGGCAATTATTTTAGGAAATTAGTTGTTATTGTTTAAGGTGTATTAGTTTGTTGTATATAATATTTTATTGAATCATCTATAATTTGGTAAATAACCTGTTGATGAAAACCTATCTATCTATCCATCCACTAACGAGAAGAGATGTGGTAAAATAATTGAAAAAGTTACTAGGGTGATTGTAGTGGAAACTAAAATTAAAAAGCATCAAACTCTTATTTTCTTTACCTATTAAGACAAATGACAGATAAAAGGACCAAATTTTGAAGTAACCATTTATCTGGGAATACGAACTGTCTATGTACTGTTGGCATTATTACTGTTTAATAGAAAACAAATTATTGAGTAGTACAACCCATGACGGGGCTCGAGCCTGCCAAGATTACTGCTTCCCATTCTGATGGTCTGCGATATTGGTATGTAACATCGTAGTCATTAAGACAATTGCTTCAAGTTGTTAACTGGCCGGGCTGAGTGGCTCAGACGGTTAAGGCGCTGGCCTTCTGACCCCAACTTGGCAGGTTCGATCCTGGCTCAGTCCGGTGGTATTTGAAGGTGCTCAAAAACGTCAGCCTCGTGTCGGTAGATTTACTGGCACGTAAAAGAAATCCTTCGGGACGAAATTCCGGCACCTCGGCGTCTCCGAAAACCGTAAAAGAGTAGTTAGTGGGACGTAAAACAAATAGCATTATTATTATTAATTGTTAACCTGCGCAGTAGATACTGTCTGATGCAGAAAACGGCTACTAAAATGAACGCGATCAGATATTCCTTGGTAGATCACTGATAGAGAGAGGATGGTTGCCTAGTTGTACTTCCTCTTAAAACAATAATCACCACCACCACCACCACCACTGATAGAGAGCGGAGTCATATTCACAAGATCGTGGGTTTGATCCACGCCAAGTAAAGATTGGAAATCCGTGACTTTGAAAGCCGAACCTGGACGGAATGCATAGAACGTTGGTAGAATATTTGATTCGCTTGAGGAGAAAAATCAACAGATTGCCCAAGTGGAATTCAGCATTTCTACTTGTTGGCATAACAAGCGGATATCATTATTGTATTATTACTCACAGACTAAAGGCGTCGACTAGTCATTTTCTATATTCCACCACTCATTTTTATCTTGTGAACTTCGTTACTTCATCCATGTACTTACTCTTCGGCCGTCCTCTTACTCTCTTACCGGCAATTTTTTCACGTCGCTGTGAACTTACATTCGGGAGAATGTGAATTCAAACCTCACTATCGGCAGCCCTTATTTTCCGTGCTTTCCTATTTTCACACTGAGTCGCTGCGATTTAAAACAAATAAAGTTATACCGTATCGTGTGACCAATGTAGTTCCTTTCCTCAAAAATCTGTATACTGACTTCTCAAAATGGAGATGTTCATAGATTAATATTGGTGAAGAGAATGCTTCAAATTAGAATTTGAACCATCAAAATAATTCCCATTTGTTTGTGCTTTAGGTCCAAATTCGTTAGCGATTGTTGCCTCTGAAAATTGATATCTGGCTGCTAGTGTCTTGTAAATCCATACCCGCACGTGCTATCCCTATCACAGATGCCCCGTTGTGTTTTCGTCATGGCTGACTGTATCACCTCACGTCATGGCCGGCTGTTTTCCCGCGCTCTGCTAACGGGAACTCCGAGTGGTGACGTCAGGTGGTCAAGTAACGGGACTCCCGTTAGAGACCGCGCCGTGCCGAGTCGAGTCGAGTCGAGTCGGGAGAGTTCAATGCCCCTTCTCTGTGTGTCTTGACCGAGTAACATCATCATTGAAGCGCGTTCGTATGCTCGCTCACTCGTCCGTTCACAGAAGGCCGTGTAATCGAACGTAAGAGGATAACAAAGTGCTCACTACTTCTTTAAACTTGTCCCTTTCCTCTTTTTAAAAATTCCGTATCTTCCTTTTCATCTCTAACACATAGAAAAAGACAAACACCAACCATAACTGTATAAATATGAAGTATTCATCTCGTGACAAGTTCTCACTATATACACGTAACACCTGTAAACAGATATAAAATATGGCAATTGCATAAAGATGTTGTGCACCTGACAATGTGGTCTCAGGTCTATTGATATAAATCAATTTATAATTTTGTATGCAACAAGTCATCTATGTAAAGGCCACGAAGGCCCTTGGAGGGGTGGAAGGTAGAGGCTTCCACTATCCATAACCTGGGCACTTGGGGGGGGGGGGGGGGAGGTAGAGTGGTTAGCCCGGTCGCCTTTGCTCTCAGAAATTAACCTGGTGTAGGATGAGTGAACCTCAGGACCACATGTACCTCCGGAAGTGGAAATTTTGTTTCTTAAATTTTTCGACTTTCTGACTGGGAATCGAACCCACGTCCTTCCGGATGAACCGACCACGGCTTTACAGCCTCGGCCAGGCAGCCCCTTGACACATTTGTGCCCCATACTTTATATTTATCTGGGTTAGATGCTCAAAAGTCGACAACAGGTCCAGTTCAAATTTTACAAGTTGCTTTACTTCGCATCGACACAGACCGGTCTTATGACGACGATGAAACAGGAAAGGGCTAGGAGTAGGAAGGAAGCGGTCGTGGACTTAATTAAGGTACAGACCTAGCATTTGCCTAGTGTGAAAATGGGAAACAACGGAAAGATATTTTCAAGGCTGCTGACAGTGGGGTTCGAGCCCACTATCTCCCGAATACTGGACACTGGCCGCATTTAAGTGACTTCAGCTATCGAACACAGTTCAATTTTTGTCAATCTGTCTGTCTCTTTGTTACTTAATGGATAAATGGCGAAAAACGAATTTACCGAAATTCTATTAGTTCGGCCGAGGTGTGCACTGTTTTATATTATTTGATTAGTATACAATGGCGTAGTAATGCTAAGGGAACCAAAAAGGGAAATGTCACATTTCTTGTACAATATTTTATTGTGCACTTTGCTAATTTAATTTAAATATCTTTTTATGCATAATTTTGACACGTCACCACGCAAATCATCCATGTTTGGCTCATGCAGTGACGTTTTATGTTTTGCTGTATGTATGTGTGTGTACTGCTATGAAAAATATGAGAGGTGTGTACCCTGTACATGACATTAAAAAGTAAAATAAAATAAATCAAAATTAATGTTAATTGAAGCAGCGAACAGTCTACTAAGCTACCAGAGTCGTAAATATGGTCCTCCTGTTCCAGTTAAGGCAATGCGAACTTTATGGTATACTGTAATATATGCGATATATTTATTTGACGGAAATAGATTAACCTAGACGACAATGAAGACTGTGATGGCGACAGATTACGTGAGCTGGGAATGCAGAGACATTGTTGGTGCAGATGGGTATGGAGCTAGAGTGCTGCCATCAGGCGGAAAAACAATTCAACAAGGTTACGTTTGGTGTTCGCTGGTTCATAATCTCTCTGACTATCCATGTTAACATTAGTGAGAAGTGAAATTCAACCAATCAGAGACGATTTCTATTAAAAGTGTCCGAAGACTGATTACTGTACCGTGAAGAGTTATTTTCCGTATTTTTTGAGTCTGAAAAGAAGTCAATTACGTCATAGTATGGAATGCAATATTTACTGTACGAAGAACAATAACGGAGATAATACCGAATATTAATTTTCCACAAACTTCCAAATATATCCCGAAAATTAATTTATCTTTTTCTTTTGTTGCTTTTCCCACACCTCTGAGGACGCGGGCGTTATTTGGCCCTGTTTTACGGCCGGCTGCCCTTCGTGAAGCCAACCCTATGTAGAGGGATGTAATCACATTGCGTGTTTCTGTGATGGTTGGTAGTGTGGTGTGTTGCCTGAATATGAAGAGGGGAGGGCTGGGAAAACACAAATACCCAATCCCCGAGCCAAAAGAATTGATCAGACGAAATTAAAATCTGTAACAAGGCCGGGATTCAAGCCTGGGACCCTCTGAACCGAAGGCCTCAACGCTGACCATTAAGCCAAGGAAACAGACTAAAATCAATTCTTAATTCATTCAGTACTATATTTATAATTCAGTATAATTAGTTCAATATTTATAGATGATAACATTTCCAATCTAGATACAATTTTACTCGTCGAGTTATAACAATCCAGATATTCAAAAATTTAAAGTTTATTGTCAAGTCCATCAACAGCGAGCATCGCAGACGTGGAAATATTGTTCTATCGTCGTGATAACGAAATTCGGCTCCAAAGGGTCCCGTGTTCGATTTCCGGCTGGATCAGGGATTTTAATCTTCATTGGTTAATTTCTCTGACTCGGAGGCTGGGTGTTTGTTGTTCCTTCTTCAACATCAGAATTCATCTTAGGCAGGGCCCTATCCTCACAGACGTAGAGGTCACCTATTGGGCGTCAGCTCGAAAGACCTGCACCAGGCCTCTCCGGAGGCCATACTCACACAACGGTAACGAACTAACTGGTGATGGTTGTTGTTTAATTGCTTGTATAAGCTGCAGAGCCACACGGGCATTAGTTCCTATACGGTACGTCAGAAAATAATGAATTTGACTATCGAAATGAGAAGAATAATGTGAAGAAAGGATGCTCGAACAATGAGGAGAAAAGGAAGCCATGAAAAGGGGGGAATTGAAAGACTATATCGCTGAATCGGAAGAAAATAAAACGTGCTGGGCTGAGTGGCTCAGACGGTTTAGACACTGCCAGCTTGGCAGGTTCGATCCTGTCTCAATCCGGTGGAATTTTAAGGTGGTCGTATTGGTAGATTTACTGGCACGTTAAAGAACTCATGTGGGACAAAATTCCGGCACCCTGGCGTCTCCGAAAACCATCAAAAGTAGTTAGTGGGACGTTAAAACAATAACAATATTATTAGACAAAACTTGTTGTTGTTGTTGTTGTTGTTGTTGTTAGTTAAGGTGTGCACTGTCTCTTCTGTTGCCACTTATCTCTGCTAGATGCATTATTGCTGCAATTTCAAAACTAACCCGTCAACAACTAGTCAATAACAAGGTAGTTAAATTTTTGATATTGCCTTCATATTTCATAAGCGTGAGCGCCATAAATTTTATACCCTTGCCTATGGAAACAAGCACGGTATATCCAAGAAACTCGTAATCAGTAGACTCACTTTGTTCAAAATTATTCTCTGAGTCGAGAACGCTTCTTTACTATACTGATTTTTAACTCGGCTTCCATGGCGCTGCAGGTGGAAATGACTCGGTGAGATCATAGTGACCCCCGGGCTTTAAGGAGTGGTGTCGTGTTTGCCATCGCCAGCAATACCGTTAGAGAGAATGAAGAGATTTTCAAACCGAGTGAGGAGTAAAGACGGAAGTTTCCTCGTAAAATATAAAGGGAAATTATGCAGAGTATCAATGTGTGTATGAACACAGACTTCTGGATTTTGAATAAATTATAATAAAAATAGTCTTAATAATTTTATTTTTACGTCCTACTGACTGCTTTTACGGTGTTCGGAGACGCCGCGGTGGCGGTATTTTTCCCTGAAGCAGTTCTTTTAGGGACACGAAACTGACATATTCGAGAACCTTAAATTTCATCGGACTGAGCCGGGAATAAACCCACCAATTAAGGCTCAGAAAACCAGTGCTTTGCGGTCTGAGCTACTCAACCCAGCATTTATGGTTTGATCTTGTTGTAGCTTTTATATACTATCTAGAAGTAGCATGGTATTATATCTTTCTAATCAGGATGTGGTGCTGGCGAAGAATGCTAACAATACCGTGGACACATTGAAGAATGAATATGTCAATCACGAATGAGCTAGTCATGAGAGGACCTCTTTCTTTTCTAAGCTACCAGAAGACATTGTAGTTCTTCGACCACATCACAAGACGACAGGGGGACAACTTAGGCAAGGCCAGGGCTGTAGTCGATGGTACACGCGGGTATACGATGTATGCCCTGTGCTTGATCACCCATTAGCGTATGACTTCTGACTTCTTGCGTATACCTTCCCCTTCGGTTTCTTTTCTTTTTAATTTCGTCATTCTATCAGTGAGTTTTAACTCTTCAGCTACGCTGATCATCGAAGGTTCAGCTTGATGAATACCATTATCATTTATCACTTATTTAAGGTCATAAATGTTCGTCTCCAACCTTATCTTCATACATTCAAATGCCTCACCAGTTCAGCGATTTAAACCTGATAAATACAGTATATGAAGACGTGGCTGCAAAATCACCCTACTACAACATACACTAATTTAAGAGTTTGTTCCAAGAGGCACCCTGGATTGTTTTAAATACCTAGAAGTAGAGTAGAAAACTACTGTGTAAACAAATTAAGGTTTTCCAACTAGTCCATGAAAATATAGATATCTTCTTTATCGTCATAAAATGTCTTCTACGGAATATATGTCTGATTTATGAATTTATGACAACCGAACGAATTGACCATTCGGTTAGGGGCGTGCAACTGAGAGGTTGCATTCGGAAGATAGTGGGTTCTAGCCACCCTGTCGCCAGCCTTGAAGATGGTTTTCCATGGTTTCCCATTTTTACACCAAGAAAATCCTGGAGCTGTACTTTAATTAAGGGCACGGCCCCTTCCTTCCTTCCTACTTCCAGTCCTTTCCTATTCCATCGTCAGCATAAGTCCTGTCTCAGTGCGACGTAAAGCAAATTGAAAAAATCCCAAATTGAGGGACGTTCGTTGTAACCTCTCCTTCTTTCTTAATGTTTACCCTCCAGGGTCAGTTTTTCCCTCGGACTCGGTGAGGGATTCCACCTCTACCACCTCAAGAGCAGTATCCTGGAGCTTCAGACTCTGGGCCGGGGGATACAACTGGGGAGGATGACCAGTACCTCGCCCAGGCGGCCTCACCTGATATAATGTAGAGGAGCCTTGTAGGGGGGATGGGAAGATTGGAAGGGATAGACAAGGAAGAGGGAAGCAAGCGGCCGTGGCCTTAAGTTAGGTACCATCCCGGCATTTGCCTGGATGAGAAGTGGGAAACTACGAAAAACCACTTCCAGGATGGCTGAGACCTGAGGCTGAGTGGACCCCGTTCCAGCCATTGTACCACTTTTCAAATTTCGTGGCAGAGCCGGGAATCGAACCCGGGCCTCCGGGGGTAGAAGCTAATCACACTAACCACTACACCACAGAGGCGGACTCGTTGTAACCTACTAATTTTAAACGCCAGGGTAGTCTGGAATTCGGGACTTGTCATGCCCCGACTTAGAGTATACCCTGTGAGAATATTGGAACAACAGCGCTGGGTAAGGCTCTAGTTCAGGGAACACTCAATGGTAAAGAAAGCTAAACTCGTGTCCTCGTCGTGAGATGGTGCAGTTGTTGTCAACCACACCTCAAATGGAGGTAAGCTGCATGTACTATTTTAACCACATACCAGCCCTCCTGACAGTACCGGGAATCGAACCCGAGCCCCCGATAACAGCAGCTAATAGTGCCAACCGTTACGCTACGGAATCGGACAGTCAAGAGGGAGAACAACAAGCAGATCGGTTCATCAGGTGATAGAAGTCACTCAGGAAGATTATACGAGAGGCGGAAAATCGACCACAATGGAAGCAGCAGGTCATGTCCCGAACAAATTGAAACAACATGTATGAGATCACGATGCTCAGTCATGAGAAAAACGATTAGAGGGAGGCAGGGAGAGAGCGAGAGAGAGAGAGAGAGAAAAATCAAACCTTCTTCTTCTCCTTCTTTCCTGGTCTTTTCCAGTTGTCTGTGATCAGCACTTACCATGTTGGAAGGATGTGTTCTCTATTAAGTATTTCTGTGGTGTTGGTAGTGTGAAAAAATGTTATGTGTAAATGTAGATGCGTATTAAGAGGATTACCAACTCGTAGCCCCTGAGCTACAGGAATGAACCAAATAGGGTTAATCTAGGATCTATCTAGTGTGCTTGTGAACATAGGCTGATTATTTTATTTTGTTGTTCCAAAGAATTACTACTACTACTACTACTACTACTATAATAATAATAATAATAATAATAATAATAATAATAATAATAATAATAATAATAATAATAATAATAAATGAAGACGTGGCTGCAAAAGCACAGTACTGCAACATACACCAATTCATGAGTTTGTTCCAGTGCAAAGTGCGGTCGCAAATGAGTAATTAATAATAACATAATATGTACGCCTCTGTGTTGTAGTATTTAGTGTGATTAGCTGCCATCCTTGGTTGTCCGGGTTCGATTCCCGGCTCTGCCACGAAATTTGAAACGTGGTACGAGGACTGAAACGAGTTCCACTCAGCCTCGGAGGTCAGCTGAGTAAAGGGGGTTCGATTCCCACCTGAGCCATCCTCGAAGTGGTTCTCCATGGTTTCCCACTTCTCCTCCAGGCAAATGCCGGGATGGTACCTAACTTAAAGCCGCAGCCGCTTTCTTACCTCCTCCATGTCTGTCCATCCAATCCCAACCCTCCCCACAAGGCCCCTGTTCAGCATAGCAGGTGAGGCTGCCTGGGTGCGGTACTGGTGCTCCTCCCCAGGTGTATCCACTGATCCAAAGTCTCACACTTCAGGACACTGCCCTTAAGGCGGTAGAGGTGGGATCCCTCGCTGAGTCCAAGGGAAAACCAACCCTGGATGGTAAAGAGATTAAGAAAGAAAGAAGTAAATAATATTATAATATGAATTATATTTGTTTATTATTTTTATTCATTTTATTACTTGAGTCTTGATTCAGTCAACTTGAATTACAGAAACTCGCATATGCTAAGGAATCGTATTTCGATTATCATCCTTCAAAACTGTAGACATCTTAAGCTCGCATTAACCACTACTCAGCCTGGAGGACTGCAGATTATCAGTTGACACATAATCAGTGCGAAGAATCATCTCGGCCGTTCTTTCTAGACCGGGAGAACTATTTGACCGTCAGGTAGTGTAGCTACTCAGGTCTTCTCCTGTAGACTGAGTGAACCTGGAACCTGCCGTGAGATTTAGGTAAATAAACCTGACATTTTTGGGAATAGAACCCGATGACCCTCGGCTCGTTAGCCCTAGACTGCGGAGTTGAGTAATAATAATAACTAGTATTATTTAACGTCCGTTATTACTGCTAACAAATCCTAACAGACGTCGGTCTGTTGGAAGTTTATCTCGCCGGGACGGAACCCGGTAGAATTCGATACCACAACCTTAGGTACAGGAGGCGTGCACCTAACCAATTACACCAGGCAGCCAACCATGAAACTGCCGGTAAAATGAGACTCTTGTTATCTATGATCAACTCTGATGAGCTGGCTGATCTAAAACCTGTGGAAAGCACGTATTTTGAGTGCTCCGGGGTCATTAACAAAACAGCAAAAGCTGTATCCACTAACTTGCTACCGGACCACAAAACTGTAGCTGTGATTATAGCAAGTTATCTAAACATAAGAAATACATCAAACAATGTGTACATCGACAGGAAAAGGTCGACCCCTTCACTTCCTGACTTCTGTATCTTAAGTTCATTGTTGTGTTGCTGAACCGGAAGAACCAGAATACCCATACATCCCTTCTGTGCAATGTTCAGCCGTCCATATCACTGCATCTTTTAAAACAACATATTCACACGCAACCTGCAAGTTTCTAGAGGTGAACTTTAAACACACCTTCATATGGTTTGCCTGAAACGTGTGATGATGACCTTTTCAACACACACAGGAGCCGATCCGATAGATACTGCGATTTATTCTTTGAGCGTGTGCCATTCTTTCTCTTAAAGGTCTTCATTATTATAGGTTCCAGCCTCTGAAATGTTGGATTTGGATACTGTCGTCTCCCGAGTTTTCTCTGAACATTGAAATCACGACTACATATTAAAAATGGCTTTCACGGCCGCAGATCTTACGATCACAGGAATAGAACCAGCTTTTGGGTGGTTAGGCCGTGTGCGTTAGCAGAGCCCGAATGGCACGTCTGGGCGAAACTCTGCCAACGCACACGGCCTAAGCACCCAAAAGCTGGTTCTATTCTTGTGATCGTAAGTATTGAAATCACTGTTTGCAATGTATAATAAGTTGCTGTTTTCGATTTAGTGCGAAGTGTGTCGCACATGTGGTTTTAACCCTGTTTTACGACTGTATGCCCTTCCAGACGCCAACCCTATGTGGGGGGATGTAATCACTATTGCGTGTTTTTGTGGTGATTTTTAGTGTTGTGTGTATATGAAGAGAAGAGTGTTGGGACAGACACAAACAACCAGTCCCCAAGCCAGAAGAAATAATCATAATGGATAAAAATCCCCGGCCCAGCCGGCAATCGAACCCGGGACATTCTGAATTAAAGGCCTCAACGTTGACCATTCAGCCAAGGAGTCGAACAACAACAACAACAACAACAACAATAATAATAATAATAATAATAATAATAATAATAATAATAATAATAATAATAATAATACTAATAATAATAATGTGCTTTCATGTCCCACTAACAAATTTTACAGTTTTCGGAGACTCTATGATGTCGGATTTTTACCCTGGCGGATTTATTTAACGTGCTCGTAAATATTCCGCTATGAGGCTGACATATTTGAGCCCCTCCAAACATTACTAGAATCGAACCCACCAACTTGGGCTCAGAAAGTGTCTGATCCACTCAGCCCAGGGTTATTTTTATTTTTATTATTGTTATTATTATTATTATTATTATTATTATTATTAGTTTGTCTTTCATTCAGTATTGATTTTAAGAGATGACGATGTGACGGAATTAGGTCCCGCAGTAATTATTTAACGCCGGCCTCGTGGTCTTGATGTAGCGTGACCGAATCTTACCTGAAAGCCCCTGGTTTAATTCCCGGACAGGTAAGGGATTTTTACCTTGATCTGAGGGCTGGGTTGAGGTCTTCTCAGCATACGTGAGAACAATTGAGAAGCTACCCGATCGTAAGATCGCGTCTCCGGTCTAGAAATTCCACAATGACGATCGAGAAGATTTGTCGCGTTGACCACGAGTCATCTTGTACTCTGCAGGCCTTCAGGTTGGGTAGGCCAAGGCCAGAATGATTCACTCTCGAAGACGTAATAAAGTTCTACTAGTACCTGGGTATAGGCCCGCAAATGAACAGTTCGTGAGATACGTGCATATGTTATGTTAGAATTTACCATTGATCTATGTGTTAACACCTATTGTTATAGTGTCCTTTCCTCCTAGTCTAAGTAATTGTACACCAAGTGCCGCTTTACTAGTGCCAAACAGCAATAGCACAAAAGTATACCTCTGTAAGTATTATTTGCGGCGAGGAAGGTGTTTAAATACTGTACTTACGTTTGTAAGCAACTTTGTGTAATGCGTTCTGAATTCTACAAACACTCCCGATTTGTTCTCATCTACTCAGAGGCTAGTTTCAAAAACATTCTTAGAAAAAAGAAAAAGATTGAGAGTATAAACATTTAAATCGTTGGTAGACTTAAACATGACATTCATACTTATGTCGCAACCGGTTCATCGATGATCTTCGTTCACGGCCTATGCTTCTACTACAGTACTACAGTATATTCCATTCATACCGAATCAGCTTGTATGTAAGCCACGTGCGTGAAGGTCACAGGGGTTCTTGTAGGTGTGGAAGGTAAAAGCTCCCGCTTTCGTAAACTCTGCACTAAGTGGCTTCGAGTGATTAGCTCAACACAGCCCCCTTTACCCTGAGGAGTGGTGCTCATTTCTGGTGTAGACCAAGTGAACCTCACGGCCATGTGCATTTCTTGAAGTGAAAATATTGCTTCGAAATGTTTCGACTTCTAATGGAGAATCGAATCTACGTTCTACGCTAGCAAGAGAAAGGACATTACCCTTTAAGTGGCCCGCCCCACCCCTTGAGGGTACGGAATGAAAACTTTCTTGGTAGGTATGCATGTTCTACGTGGTGAACCGGCTTGATCACCTCGGGTAGGCAGCCCCTCTTTCATACGTAACTAGTTGTGCTTGAGCTGTACATATCATTTACTGATTTTCAAAAAGAGTTACTGCAAAACAGAATTATTTCCTTGTACAACAACGGTCCTTACGTAAACAGGAATTCAATTAAACATCTGCGAGCTTTGTGTACTTAATCAATTATCTAGGTCCCTATTTTGAAACAGGTAACATTGATGAATTACATTTCAAGAAATCGGTGAAAATTTTGGCTATGGTAATGAGTACTAGGAGTAACAGCAGAGTATTGTGTGAGGGCAGACGTGTCAGCACGTGCGGAATGTCTGAAGGATTGGTTGGTCACGCTCAAGTGAGGACCATCAAGATTGTCAACATGAAGCTAACGGAAAACACAACGAATTTCAATTGCAAATTCAGATGGCAGTCTCTTAGAATTTCTTGGGAGGTGGATATACAAAACAACTTGAATTTAAATGGTTTATACAGAGAGATTATTTCTTAGGTAAGGTTGTTTCCTTCTTATCAGACACTAGGGTCCGGATCCATGGCTAGATGGTTAGCGTGCTTGCGTTTGGTCATAGGATCCCGGGTTCGATTCCCGGCAGGGTCTATAAATTTAATCATCATTGGTTAATTTCGCTGGCACGGGGGCTGGGTGTGTGTGTCGTCTTCATCATTTCATCCTCATCACGAAGCGCAGGTTGCCTATGGGAGTCAAATCAAAAGACCTGTACTTGGCGTGCCGAACATGTCCTCGGACACTCCCGGCGCTAAAAGCCATACACCATTTCATTTGAGGTACTAGGGACTTCGCGTCCAACCGCCCCGTGTACAATAACCTGTGCTCATCATACCGGTCTTGATGCTTCCTTTCATCATCATGTGTGTCTCCAAAAATGAAATCACCGAGCGAATTGTCCGTGCAGTTAGGGTCACGCAGCTCTCAGCCTGCATTCGGGAGATGGTGGGTTCGAATCCCACCACTGACAGCCCTGTTTTGCATGGTTTCCCATTTTCACACCAGGCAAATACTGGTGCTGTACCTTAATTAAGACTACGACCACTACCTCCCCCGTCCTAGCTCTCTCCCAACCTTCCGTTGCCGAACACCTTCGATGTGATGTGTTAGTACGACGCTAAACAAGTAGAAACAGTAGAAAAAATATCGTCTCTAAATCAAAACCACGACGTTCAGGTGAACCGAGCAACAGCTCGGCTAAACACCCGCTAGTTATTTTCTATTTTAATTCTTTTATTCAATCCGTTTGGCCTCCAGGGTTGACGTTGCCCCTGGACTCAGCGATGGTTCCCATCGCTAAAACCTCAAGACATTTTGTTTTATATTAAACTGGGGAGGAGGACCAGTACCTCCCCCAGGTGGCCTCACCTGCTATGTTAAGCTGGGGCCATGTGGGGGATGGGAAAATTCGAAGGGATAGAGAAGAAAGAGGGAAGGAAGTGGCCGTGGCCTTAAGTTAGGTACCACCCGGCATTTGCCTGGCGAAGAAGTGGAAAGCCACGAAACCACCTTGAGGATGGCTGAGGAGAGAATCGAACCCCTTCTACTCATTTGAACTCCCGAGGCTCAGTGGAACCCGTTCCAGTCCTCGTGCCACTTTTCAAATTTCGCGACAGAGCCGTGAATCGAACTCGGACCTCCGGGGGTGTCAGCTAATTACACTAACCATAAACATTTTCTAGTATTTTAAAAATAGAGAACACTGTGGGTATCGTCTAGTAGTTTTATAATAATCCAGTTGTCACTCAGTTCAAGTCCCCGAAGGCAAGCCAAGCTGATAATCAAAAAGCTGTCTCATTTCGTGTGTTGAATGTGCAAGGGGAATCGTCTGGAGATAGGGGGATTCAGGCTAAAGCCTCGAGGGCGGTTACTTTGTCAGCTCTTTCGCTTAAGCAAAAGTTATATTTAGTTCGAAACAAATTTTCCTCAAGATGTTTGACCAGAAAGCATAATGACGCAAGTGTCGATTCTGCGATGAGTCAAAGTTCGGTTCGAAATTACACAGTTAATTTCTTTCCAAAAGCAAAATCCTTCTGTGTATCAGGGGTAGAGTGTCGGCCTCTAAATCCCAAGATCGTGGGTTCAATTCTGACAGAGGAAGACTGATACTTGAAGTCCTGAAAGAACTCCATTCGACTATCCAAATCGTACGATGTCGATGTGTAGGACTAAATTGCCTTCTTTCGTCGCTTTTCCCATACGCTGTGTTTTGAACTGTGTCGTACATGTGGAATTGGTCGTGTTTTACGTCAAGATGCCCTTCCTGATTTCAACTCTACGTGGGGGGAATGCATCCACTATAAGCTGTTTCTGTGGTGGTTCGTAGTGCGGTGCGTTGCATGTATTGAGATAAATGTATGGCAGAATAAATTAACTAGACGGAACTAAAATCCCCTACCTGACCGGGGATCGAATCGAGGACCTCTGAACCGAAGGCCGTGACGTTGTTCATTCAGCTGTGGTGTTGGACATAATGGAGAATATTTCAGATGATTTATTTGGTGTTTACCCGATAAAATTCACCAGGAAAACGCACTGATTTATGTACTATCTGGTGGAGTAAAATGAAACTTCAAAATTGAAACGCAAGTAGCCTAAAGGGCATCAAATAAACATTTCTTGAACATATTAGATGACAGCATACGAATTATATTTTATATTGTGATCTTTACGTAAATTAACACCCGGAATCATTTGAAACAAACCGTAGTTTTGATAGTGAAAGGGAACGCTGTTTGTTCACTCAGTACTCCATCTGATTTCCGTCTGTCATGTAATCATTCGTGAACTTGTGAGCCAGACCACATGACCTTGCAGTATTGATAACAGCGAGCTGGGCGTGCGCGTTGCCGTAGCGACGGGATAACAAAACAAAGTCAGCTGAGCTGCACCTAGCTGGAGCACTTGATTTCCCTTTCCCGAATGATCTACTGCGAACCCAGTCAGGGGCAAGAGTGAGATGTACACGCAACACTTAGCACAAGCAATTGCTACATGGTAGCTCTTACGTTAATAATAATAACACTAGGAGAGTTGGCCATGCATCTACAGTATGAGATTACATCCGGGAGATAATGGGTTCGAACCCCATTGTCGGCAGGCCTGAAAATGGTTTTCCGTGGTTTCCCATTTTTCACACCATGCAAATACTGGGGCTATACCTTAATTAAGGCCATGGCCGCTTCCTTCACATTCCTAGGCCTTTCCTATCCCATCGTCGCCATATCACCTATCTGTGTCAGTGCGACGTAAGGCAAATAGCAATAATAATAATAATAATAATAATAATAATAATAATAATAATAATAATAATAATAATATGAGACCTTAGCGGTCAGTGCAAAAAAATGGAGGTAGCTTTCAAAACCACCCGGAATATATATAAGAAAAGGTGCTTTTCTATACACACGAAAATTCCCCATTAAAAGACTGTCGTCAAACGGGTTTCTCTCTATGCGTCAGAATGCCTTATCCTCTCTCAGAAATGTGCACTCGCTAAGTTAGAACAAAATGAAAGAAAGATTCTTCTCATCATTTTTGGCCCAAAGTACAAAAACGGTATGTACAAAGGAAAATCCAGGCAAGAAATCTGCTCTAAGATAGAGAAGATCACGGACACAATGAGCAAACGCAGGGTTCGCTTCTACGGTCATCTACGACGGATGGACGACTTTCGACGGACTAAACGTATTTTGTAAAAATTTTGACTCAAATCCAAGAGCAAGAATTACCTGGTACGTTAACATCAAAAAAGACCTCGAAGAAATGCGCCTACGACCAAATAACGCGCACAAACGAGGCCTTTTCAGAACAAGCATCGTGAATTTTGGGACTTTCCGGGATGAGAAATGGACAACTGGTGCAAAGTGGTCGGTTGAACGCCGTACTTGACACAGCGAGCTAATGAAAATCCATTGGATCAATCGAAAACTGAGTCAATACCAGAATGTACAATGAAATTTATCGTAGACCCTAGTTGGCCGATTAGCGAAAAATAAATAAATAAATAAATAAATAAATAAATAAATAAATAAATAAATAAATAAATAAATAAATAAATAAATAAATTAATTAATTAATTAATTAAATAAATAAATAAACAAAACAATGAAAATAAAAACAACACCCAGTTCATGGAAGAATCATCTCGGTTATTAGGTGGGCAATCTATGACAATTGCAAGAAGCCTATAGAATCACCTAGAATGTAAACAGCAACAAGTAATGTTCCATATCGAGAAACTAAGACACTACATAGCATAAACCTGTAACATTATATGCGTCCGAAACCTTGATCATTGTATCATTATGTGGGACTGTACTGCAATCATGTTTGGATGATCGATTTTGCACTACCATGTTTTTCAGCTATTCAGTCAACTTACGAAATGAATATAAATAAATATCAAGCCCTACAAAGTATGATAAAGATCATTGACGAGTGTACCATAGTGCCCGTTGCGATCTGAGCAACAAGACTGCTCTATGGCATTCAGCTAAGAAGGCGGACATGATTAGAAATATGAATTTCATTTCATTATCGCAAATTTTCAATAAATATTACAAGCCGCCCGTGCTCATATATGAATAGTACTGCCTTTTCTGTACGATATCTTGAATAAATAAATAAATAGATTACAATCGTCTGAATTAAGAATGCAGAATTTAGAAACTAGGAGAAATTCATTCTTTTGCCCGGCTTGTGACAGTGAGCTTCAAAGCCCCACACATGACTTGGATCTCTACAATCTCAAACACACGTTTCCGTTAGAGCGTGCTGTAAGTTAAGAATACGATTCTCTAGTTGAACTAATCAGTGATTGAATGCTTTAAACTGTAGAAATATAGGTAATTATGAACAACCGTAATCGCCATGATGTTCGTGCATAAGAATCTTCATAACAACAGTTAGTTGTAAAGCCAAAAGTACAGTTATAATGTGCAGGTAAGCGTAAGGGTCAAAGGTGACCATCAACTTACCATGCCTTCTCTCCACCCACAACACGATCCATTATCTTGCTGACAAACCAGTCACATAAAATCACGGGTATAATTTCCATATGAAGATTATTAAAAACATTATTAGCAATAATTTACATATATTCACCTATTCAATACAAAAAATATACCGTTTAAATTAAATGGACTGTGCAGTCATTATGTATAAAGGACATATTTAGACTTACGTTAAGGTTAAGGTCATTTTCGGTTTAATACAAATAATAAGACATACACACAGAAAACATTACGTTACGTTATATGAATAAAACTAATGAGAAATAAATGTGACTAAAACTGTAGTGTTAATTTTGGTCAAATCGCCACCAATATTAATCACAGCAAGATTTTAAAACTATGTAAAATATTTTAAACTTTTCTCCTCGTAAAATTAAGCTTTAACTGTATATGCAAGATTTCTTTCTCATCAGTTTTATTCGTATAACGTAAGATTTTTTCTGTATATGTCTTGTTACTTGTATTAAGCTAAAGATGACCTTAACATAGATCGAAACATGTCCCGTAGACATAATGAGTGTACAGACCATTTAATGTACTATAATGTATGTGATTTATATTTTGTATTGAATAGGTGTACAATATGTGCACCCATCTGATCGAAAGGGTGCAATATATGTGAATTCATGCTAAGAATTTTTAACTACATGAAGTCAATATGGAGCCGATGAGGAAATTTATCATATGCAAACTAAAGATGAGACGAGAATTTTTTTCTTTGATTTTTTTCTTTTTGCTAGCGGTTTAATGTCGTACTAACACACAGAATGTACACAAAATGCTAGCCAATAACTAGAGGGATCAGGACATTTGAAAGTTCGTGCCAGGCTGTACTAGGCACACCCACTACAGTTATTTACGTGAAAAGTCTGTCGTGAACTGTAATTTGAAATACTAAACAATTTTAAAATTTTACAATTTTAACCACTCATAACACCGCAAATCATCTGCCTTTTGTTATTTGTTTTTAAAAGAAATCAGCACTGAAGATTCAAGTTTGCGACGCTGCCGATGCGGTGCCGTCTCATTCTGGTCTCATTCGATCCCTTACTGAGACTAGTTTCTTCCTGCATACGTTCTCTATGGACTTCTTCCCGCTTAGTAGTAATATATTTGGATAATTTTGTGATGTATGCCAAAATTCGTCAGTTTTCATTCACAAAATCTTCAATACTTTAAAAAAATTAATAAGCACATTTGAATTTTTCTAGTGCTTTCTGATAGACTTCGTCGTGGCGAATCAATTTTCACCTCACTCATGACCGAGCGAGAACTACACGATAAGCTACACAACGCGGTAACTGAGTTTGCACCGTCAGAGACATACGTTAATTTGGCGGCCATCTTGTGATGACGTCACGCGCATTTTGTCAGTTACTGCAGTGACGCCTTATGCGTTCATCCTTCTACTTTAAAGTAATATATAGACTTTTCTCGTATACGTAAGACTTTTCGAACTATTACAACATTTTATGTTACATGAAAAGCATCATATCGATTTGTCGTTGGAGAACATCCGATCCGAATTTGATTGGCTTTTCACATCAACATGAAGATAAAAATCGACCCTCCTACAAGCGATTTTTATCCCGAGTTCACTGGGACAAGTAATAATGCCATTTTGGACGAGGACTGCAGCCTGGGTATCCCTTTAAATTCCCCGAAGTGAGCTCCTATGACGTTAAAATCACAGTTATGTTGTGAAACTCGCTTTTTGGGCGTGTGAGCTTCATAAAATGTGATGACAGTCAACATTTGGAGTTAGAACATTTTCAAGAATGCAATAATGTTTTCACTTTTACAATCGTTAGCAAGTAAACATGGTACTGATATCAAGCAGAACGAACTGCAAGAACCACCTGCTAGATTACGGTTGCATGAATACATTAGCTCGCTTTATCCCCAAGTCAGTTAACTCAGGGTGAAAATTGCATGTTAGAGAGTTGTTACTATCCTAATTTTAATTGCCTTCATCCCTTTTATTACGGCCTGTGTTCATTTTCTTTACACCTTGTACACATATTTTCGGTAGAATGGCTACGACAAAGAAGCTATCGGCCATGACTAATTAAGACACTACTACGGCAAGGAATAATAATAATAATAATAATAATAATAATAATAATAATAATAATAATAATACTAATAATAATAATTTATTTATTTATTTATTTATTTTACGCCCACATTGGAGCATTTAAATCAAACCATATACATCTAAGTCTTCAAAGAAGTAACTAGGAATTTAGCTTTCATCATCTTCCTCCTCTCATCAAACCTCTTCATTCTTTCCGTTCTGCCTGCCCTTTCTTCATCAGTTATGACATATTCTTTCCGTTGCAAAGTTTTTAGTTTAAGCCTTATATGTTTGTTCTTAAGAATCCTTTTCTATTCTCAATTTGCAATTTGTTGCATTTTAATTTTAATATTAAACTCTTCTAAATCATCTTGGACTTCTTTGAACCAATTATTTTTTGTTTTACTTTTCCAAAAGTAGTTAGCTAGTTGCCTTAATAGCCTGGTTTCATCTAATCTTGAACATTGTGTCTATTGGTGACTCACTTTCCCAGTATACCACTGCATTAAGCAACAATCCCCACTGTCCATCTACCTGGTGCTTTTTAGTTATGATTGTCCTCATAATCCTTCTGTCAACATTCTGCAGTCTATCCGTTGTTGATTTGGTTTTCAATTTAAATAGTGTTTCACTAGTGTAAGTCGCTTCAGGCTTAATGACGGAATAGTAATGTTGGCATTCATCGAAAGAGATTTCTTCTTGTATGTTGGTCAGATAATTTGTTGTGCTTATTGTAATTTAAATGTTCTGACTTCTATTGATGCTGTTTCATTGGAGTTCCAGATTATAATTCCACAAAGATATTTAAACTAATAATAATAATAATAATAATAATAATAATAATAATAATAATAATAATAATAATAATAATAATCGTACTGCCTCAGCTAGCGTGTGCTAGCATTTTAATTTGACGCTATTTATGCTGCTTCTGTGTTAATTTCGACGTTCCGTTAAACCAGATCTCTCTTGGGCGATCTTAGGCTAAATTTTAGTATTGTCGGGTAAACAGCAAATGTGTCACTAGAGTGTTAAATTGACTTTTTCTTCCAAAGGTCTGTACAAACATATTTATAATATGCATATTTATGTATGAAGTGAGCATATTAATTCCTTGCAAATTTTAATGCCATCGTTAGCTATTATTCTATTACGGAATATGCAGTATTCATCTGCTTCCTTTAAGACTTACTTTCTTAATCTAACATTTCCTGTATCACCTGACTTTATTCGACCGCATTCTATTTGTTTCAGATATTTCTATTTTGTATTCCTCCTCCAAGACCGTGTTCTAACCGCGGCACCGTAGTGAATCTTGGAATGAATAAGTTAGTGACTGCTCGATCGAAAGCTTCCCTCACTGAGTTTGTGGTCCTGGTGATACCTACCTGTGTTGTATATGAAAGTGAAATAAGGAACTAAAGGTGCAGAGGTGAGGAGGGTTCTCGCTACCTGCTAGTCAGTCAATACGATTCAATCACGCACGCTCAGTTGGTGCCGGACAGTACTAGGGGATTCACCGCGCCGTGGTAATAACATTCTTATCGACAGGTTTGCGGCGTGCTGAAATATTAACAGCAGCTTCGCCACGGAAATGGCGCATTATCTTTGAAAGTTTCTGGTAGCTAATGAGTAGAGAGTGGATTTTGACATATTTGTATGTTTTGTTTGTTTCAAGATATGCCCATAAGAAATAAAGGCGATTCCTACCATTTCAAATCGAATGGCTAAGTTTTATAATGCATATAAATGCACATATAAGGAATACGCGCATATTCTTGGCATACTTGCATATAAATGCATACTTGCGGTTTTATTATTATTTTATATAAACAACATATAGTATTGCATTGTATATTGATATTCAGATAGGCACAACAATGAAAATAAATGAATATGTAAAAATTTCGTTCGCCGCCGGAAGCTTTTACAATGCATTGTTTTTGACAGTCGATAGTATTAACAAGAGCTTGACAATGTGTCATTTATTTTCGGTTGTGTTTTGGTATTCGGTTCGGATGTTGGAACCACAGAAACATAATATTTTACGAGACCTGAAGTAGCAGAGAGGAGAAGATCCTTCCTCGATACTTAGCAGGGACCAACCTATCCGCCCCCTAAAGTATTGTTACTTATATAGAAGAATTTAAACAGGAACAGCTTGAAACTAAATAATGCCACCATTTTCTTTGTTCCTATGGTCTTGTCACTAGTAGGACCCAACCAGTGCAGATAAATTATCTAGTCCAGACCAATATTTTGCACGCGTTTAATAACTTCTAAGAAACTCATGCTATCATAAACATCATACGATACTCGTATTAAGACAAACACGAGCAACGATTGGTGGATTCTCTGCTTGTTTCTGAAGGATCTTGCGGAAATGGAAGTATCATTGTAAAGTTAAAAATGGAATGTGTACCAGTGACAGATACGTTAGTCTATAAGTTGTTGAAGTTTGATGTCGAAAGTCAATCGGGTAACGAGACTTCACTGAACATGCAGAAATCTGCGCTCACTTGGACGGTAATGTTATTAGGCGTGGGATTACGTTCGAGCTTACAGGAGAAACCTGTTAGATGCACGGCATTAACCATGATTCCAGAAGACCTGTCGTGCGTGCTGACGCTAACCTTCCAGTGTTTTCGTATCGCCAAAATAGCGTAATTGGTAAATTTACGTTTTTTAAAAGTTTTAGATTGGAATGTCTCGTAGCATTTAATTGTTCATTTGTGTAGAATATCGTTACATCTAACTCCAATAGAGACAGTGTTCACGCTTAAAGTACTTTTAAGCGAAATTATGGTGCCATACTCGCCATGTTGACGCCCACAGCTCCATCTGTGGGCGCGAGTTCAAACTATGTCCATCCCTGAGTTCTGTCACCTTTCACAGCGATACTGGGGAAACGAGAATGTTTGGAAGAATGAAACTGGCGCCAAATATAGGTTACAAGGACACTATAATAGTGGTCATCATATTTTTACTGGTCAGTGAAAAAAAAATTCCTTTCAGTTAAGTGAATTAATCGGATTTATCATTTTGGCACATCAGTCGTAGGTTTAGTGCATATGCAGTAACTGACAAATACAAATACAGGTGTTTATGCCACTTCTGTCAAAATTAGTTGTTCATATAACCATCTGGAAAGAGGTAATTAGATATATGATGGCTGAAGTGAATGAGGTATAAGGACACTTACACTGGGAGCATTGTTTCCCTGTTGTAGACAGGCTTAAATCTATTGTTATATTAAGAGGGACAAAATTAAATGAAAACAAATGGAAGGGAAATATAGGAGGAAAGAAAGCATAAGCGAAATAAGTGAAGGAAAAGGAAAGTAACTGAAAAGGGAATGAAAACCGTAACCAAGAGAATCGTAAATAAAAAGTGGAAGTGAAAATCAACGAACTGTAAATAATAAGATATAAATGAAATTTAAAAAAATGAAGCTCGCAATGCGAAAATATTTAGAGCAATAAGAGAAAATTGAAATGCATTAAAGAAAAGTGAAATAATAGAAGCGATAGAAAAAACTACTACTAACACTACTAAATTAACATATGTGCAACATTCTGACGCTGGTTAGTTGCGTGAGGAAATTGCAGCTAGACCCAGTAATTTCTCGCTAAGCTTTCAGTGAGCACATGCAAACCTTCCATAAGCGTTTCGAAACTTCATTCTTCCTGTTTCCTCATCAGAGAGATTGGCAATTCACCTCACAGTAATCCTCGTACACAGCTGTTGATATTGTTTATATTGTCTCTGTGATCACTTTGAAGTTACTTTTATATAAAGTCGATGAATGAGAATTTTATTAGCCTAATGTTATCGTATGAGAAGATGTATTCATGATATTCTTTCTGTAAATACACATTATTTATGACTATTTCATTCTATTTTAATGAAAAAATAACGAGATAATAGCATTCTAGAAAATCATCTCTCCCGGCTTCGGTGTCAGAATGGGCAACAGTACAACACGGCAAAGTCTTCAGCTATGTGTAGTAATAGTAGAACTATTAATAGTATTAAATGAATATTGAAAAAATAATGATAACAAAAAATAAATCTTTTATGAGGATTAACAATAACGTTGGTACAAAATGTAAAGTTAAGAAGAACTTATCAAACGACTGAAAGGCACGAACAGAACATGATGATGAAGATGATGATAAGCATTAGAAAATGAAATAATTTGAGAAACAAAAAAAGTATTTCTTCTTCGTCTTATTTCGGGCCTTTTCGAAATATTATTGAGGTCGGCACTGTATGTAGATTAAGTCAATTTCTGCGGCTGAATACATTTCCTGACACCAACCCTATGCGGAGGGATTTATTCACCATTGCTTGTTTTTGTGATGGCTATTAGAGTGGTGTTTTGTGTGAGAATGAAAATTGTGTGTATAAAGAACATAAATCACCTAGTTCCCGAGACGCAGGAATTAACCAGATGCGGCTTAAAATCCCCGGCCAAGGCGGAAATCGAATTCGGCGCCCTCTAAACCAAAGACCACTTCGCTGACCATTTAGCCAAGGAGCTGGACTGGAGAGACAATAAAAAAAAAATTCGTCTCCTCATCCCGAGGTGGTGCAGCTCTTTTCAGGCACACCCCCATTGGAGGTGAGCTATATGTACCATTTCATCCACATACCAGCCCTCCTGCCATTCTTAAATTTCTGGCGGTACCAGGAATCGAACCCGTACCCCCGATGACGGCAGCTAATAACAGTAACCGTTACGCTAAGGAGGAAAAGTCCCAAATAATCTTACTTTATAACGGCCGTACGCCTAGAAATAATTCTTGCCGGAATGATACTGACCCGCAACACATAACTAATTCCAGTCCAGAATATTTTCATTATACCGTAATACTGAGAAGTAGCCGCACTACGGCTATAGATCCAAGCTCTACATTTGGGATAAGTGTGAGTTCGAGCCTCAGTGGCGGCTGTCCTGAGAATGGTTTTATATGTTTCTCCCAAATTCAGTTCCAGGCAAATACCAGGAAACTTCCTATTTTCATAGACCATAGCCGATTTCTTCTACCCCTAACCCAATTTCTTTCACCATCATTCATTTTATCTTCATTAGCTCCTCAACTCAGGTTGGAGTCAGGAAGGGCATCCGACCGTAAAAAGATATGTATGCCATAAATTCACTCTCACCTTATGCCCGAACCCATTAAGGAAACGGGATTAAAGGGTAGACACACAATCAATACGGAGTAAATAATAATCATAATATTAATAATAATAATAATAATAATAATAATAATAATAATAATAATAATAATAATAATAATAATAATAATAATAATTTATTCAGGTTATCCTAGTTATTTCTAGGTCACTGGAAACCCCCAGGCTCATTTTGGTTTTGGCCGGGGTTTAAGATCGGATGCCATTCCTGACACCACGTGATTCTTGAGATGAAAATCTCGACCCAGAATCAGCCGGGATTCGAACCTGAGCCTTTCAGTTGGGAAGCCAGCACGTAAGGCATTGAGATAATCAACCCCAATAATAATAATAATAATAATAATAATAATAATAATAATAATAATAATAATAATAATAATAATAATGTTTTTACGTCTCACTGGCTACTTTTTTGGTTTTCAGAGAGGCCGGGATGCCAAAATATTGTCCCACAGGAGTTCTTTTACTTACTGGTAAATCTACCGACACGATACTGGCAAATTTGAGCTTCTTCAAATACCGTTGGACTCAGTCGGGGTCGATTCCACTATCTTCGGCTCAGAAACCCAACACCCTAACCATGGGAGTCACTCAGCGCGAAAAAAATGTGACACAGGCTACCAGGCAGAGTTGTAAAATTTCACAAACGGTTTCAACAGGTACAACATATTATCATATTACTTTTCCAAATCGCACAGTGGGCTCTAGTTCGGTTCCCTGGCTGAATGATCAGCGTACATACTTTTGGTTCAAAGAGCCCCGAGGTCGGTTCCCGGACAAGCCGGGGATTTTAGCCGAGTTTGGTTAATTTCTCTGGTTCGATTGCTAGGTGTTTGTGTCACTACACATCTTTATATACATACGTATACAACAGATGACACTATAGGAAACACTCGATAGGGAATACATCCCTCCACATAGGGTTGGCCTCTAGAAAGGTATCTGTGTATAAAACAGGACTTAGTATATATCTATTGCTGACCCAAAGTAGTTCTAGAAAGGCCAGGAAGAAGATAGTGGGATCAGGACGTCTCTATCATTATTATCCGAACTGATAACAAACATTCTTACAACGAGAAAAATGCAGCGTTCAATTATTCTCTAAGTAGTATTAATGAATTACTGTTGCTGAGCGTATTTCTAAAGATTATTTCCTCTAACTGGATCCAAAAGGAGACTGAAATCGAAAGTTAAAGGGAAATTATCGGGCTGCTGACAAAAAATACCCACCATAAACTCAAGTTTTACGCGACGGTTAATGTCGGAATCTCTAGTTTTATGTGGACTCCGAGACAGAAGAGAAACTTTCGTTTCGGGGTTCGAACTACGGCAGCTTCGGTGATAGACAATGCCACTGGACTATCACGTTCCCTCAGTTAATATAATTCCTGTTTGTTAGTTTAAGTCAGCCACTAAGTGAATTTCCTGAGCGGTACAGGTAGTGCAGTTATAAGCTTATGAGTTCTAGTTCCACCATAACGATTTTCCTTTCCCACACCGAGAAAATGTGTACATAAACAAAGGCTTTGGCCGATTCTTCCTATCCCCGGGGGGCCGATGACCTTCGATGTTAGGCATCCCCGTATATCTCCTTCCCTTTAATCCCCTGAAACATTCAGTTGTTACTGAGACATAAAGCGAAAAGAATGAAAGTATTTTCTACAATTTTATCAAAATTAATTAAAAAAGTGTCCATGCTATGTTTTGAAAACCAGTTTCTATTTTAGGGACTATCTAGACGAGGTGGTAAAAATTTAGTCGGTTCACCCCGAGGGTTGTGTGTTTATTCCCGTCCGATAGTAAAATATTGAGAATTGCAGTTTATCATGGCGAACAGGCGAATTTCTTAGAAATTATTTAATTTATGGTGGGATGAGCTCATGGTAGAGAAACGTTTTTTAATATACCAGTTACATGGGCTATATTTACTATTGTTGTATTTTCTTTCCCCTTCCCCCCCATAAATTCAGTAATATGCTAAAAATATATATTTTAACTATTTGGACTTACGAAGTTCGAACTTGTAATGTTATGAGCTTAGAGTGTAGAAATATTCTTTACTATACCAGTTTACGAGCGACATTAATTGTTGATTTAAACAAAATGTTCTAAAAAGTCCAGTATATAAGATTTTCTAAGGAATCGGTAATTTTTTTAAATAAATGGCTTTACGTCGCACCGACACAGACAGGTCATATGGTGCCGATGGATAGGAAAGGGCTAGGAGTGGGAAGGAAGCGACTATGGCTTTAATTAGGGTACAGCCTCAGAATTTTTCTGGTGTGAAAATAACCACGGAAAACCATCTTCAGGGCTGCCGATAGTGGGGTTCGAACCCACTATTTCCCGGATGCAAGTTTGTAGCTACGTGACCCAAAACCGCGCAACCACTCGCTGTGTCAAATTATTATATGATGAGATTATGACAGAGAAAAGTTCTTCAGTATAGTAAATGCATAAGATATATATACCGTTTTTTGTTTTCAAAAAATGTTCTCTTAAACTCACAAATAACTAAGAATTGCAATTCAGTATGGCGGGTCGGAGAATTTCCAAGAATTAGGTTTCTTTGGAAAACATCGGAAGATATTGGTGGATCTGGAGAGTTAAGAGCTTAAACTGACTACTACTTTCACAAGGGCATGCAAATCACTTCTCTGTAAAACAAACGGTCTTTTGTCCTTTTTTAAAAGTCCTAATTGTTATGTAAGACTCAGCTACGTGATACTGAACTGTTAACTTTCTTGAGAGTAAAAGTAAACATCATGTCATCAAAACAGGCAGTTAGAAATGGGGTATGACACGAACAACGAGACCATGTAGATGTGGAGATTAGCTCAGTGGATATTTACCACGAAAACACCAGTGACCTTGCATTAATGATGCGATGACGTCAGGCATGACGCTTGATACACCCATATGTATACCTCATTCCACTACTGGGGGATCGTGAGCAAGTTAATGGTCCACCTAAGTACATTCCTTCCGTCTAAAATGGCCAGTCATCCAGGGGATCACAACTAACGAGAATGGAGCCTGCATCCCAAAATGACTGCGATTTACTTGTTCTCAACTCCTGTCTTTCATACTTATGCTTTCCGACTCCGTGAATGGCTGGTTAGCATGCCGGTTGTGAGTATAAAGGGTACGGGGTTTGATTCACGGCCGGATCGAGGGTTTTATCATCATTGGTTATTTCCTCTGGTCTTGGCACTAAGATTTCGTGCCGTCTTCAACATTAGATTTCATCCTCACAGATGCGCAGGTCGTCCGTAAGCGTCTTCTGGAATGACCTGTACCGGACCTTCTCTCCGGAGGCCACACGTCGTTGTTAGTTCAAGTACCCAGGCTAACTCAAGAATGGCATCCGGATGTAGAAATTAAAACTAAGAAGTACGTTTCTGAAATTAAAACAACATCCTTTGCAACCACGACTTCCAGTTCGAAACTCACTGATGTGTCGTGAAGGTTATGTGTTATCAGTGCTGCTTAACTGTATCTTACCGGGCGAGTTGGCCGTGCGCGTAGAGGCGCGCGGCTGTGAGCTTGCATCCGGGAGATAGTAGGTTCGAATCCCACTATCGGCAGCCCTGAAGATGGTTTTCCGTGGTTTCCCATTTTCACACCAGGCAAATGCTGGGGCTGTACCTTAATTAAGGCCACGGCCGCTTCCTTCCAACTCCTAGGCCTCTCCTATCCCATCGTCGCCATAAGACCTATCTGTGTCGGTGCGACGTAAAGCCTCTAGCAAAAAAAAAAAAAAAGGTAACTGTATCTTAAGATGGACATTAAAGGCTTCACTGCAGCCTTTTGAAACCTTGGTATAATGCAGAATACTCAAGATCCCATGGTTGGACCACATCGCCAAGGAGGAGACACACCGCCATGCATGGAAATCATGCTAAGTCCAGGAAGAAATACTCGGTCGTGCAGGGAAATCATGCTAAGTCCTAAGCGTCGAAAAACGCAACAAGAGAGCCTATCTTGGTCACATCTTCCGTAATAACAGTAAAGTATTATGCAGCTGACAATAGAAGGTAAGATAGAAGGGGAACGTGGATGAGGGCGAAGATGATTAACCTGGACGTGGAACCTCATCAAGTTATCAACATCCACGACTCATACAGGCCTAAACACAAAATGAAGAAGAAGAAGAAGAAGAAGAGTGGAAAACTTCAACAATTGAGGGACACAGTAGGAAAAAACGGCACATTCCTATAAGAGACAACATTACAAATATTCTGTTAAATACTGGACAAAATATAATCACAAACTACGCATTTAGCATCCATTTTAATGCAAAGAACAGCAACGAATCTGTAGCATGTGCCCATGAGGTACATAATAGTTAGTAAAAAAGTAAGGTTCTGAGAATACATTATCATTTAAAATAAGATAGTAAGAGTTGGTTCAAATTTTATTGACGAATTAAGGCTTGGTTCAAATCCCGCTGTCGGTAGTCCTGGTTTCCCATTTTCACACCAGGCAAATACTGGAGCTGTACCTTAATCAAGGCCATGGTAAATTCCTTCCCACTTATAGCCCTTTCCCGCCCCATCGTCGCCATAAGGCCTATCTGTGGCGTAAAGCAGATTGTAGAATTAAAAGCAAAGTCATCTCCGTACAGGCCATGAAGGCCCTTGGAGGGGTGGAAGGTAAAGGCTTCCACTATCCGTAACCTCGGCACTTGATGGGGTAGAGTGGTTAGCTCTACGTCCGGCCGCCTTTGCCCCTAGGAATTAACCTGGTACTCATTTTTGGTGTAGGCTGAGTGAACCTCAGGGCCATGTGCACCTCCGGAAGTGGAAATCTCGTTTCTTAAATTTTGCAACTTCCTGCCGGGGATTCGAACCCAGGTCCTTCCGGGCGAACCGAGCACGCCTTTACCGCCTCGGCCAGACAACCCCTAGACTGTAGAATTAAGGCTTATATAATTACAAGAACTAGTGAATGCTCTGACAATGTACATATATAATCCAGTACCTAATCTATTCTTTCCAGTGTAAGCATTTCCTATACTGAAATTACATCTTGGAGACTGATAAAATTAAGTAAAACCTCCGTAGACTCAGAAAATCCTCAAACGCTTTCAGACTTTATTCCTCGCTCATTGGGATACTTTACAAGTAGCACACAGATATCAAAACTTGAACGACGATCGTGAGATTTATACAACTTTACTTTTGTCGGTGTTTCACTAAGGTAATGGGAATATCTGACACACAAGGTTCTCCCACAACAAACCACATTATCATTACTTTCCTTATATCAGTATACTCATTTCCTAACTGTAAATTGTTTTCTTCTTGGAAACTATGTAAATAGTTTGATGAACTCATTCTTATTGACGGGTATCAATTATATTGTTCAATGAGAAAACTGGCTCATAAGGGTAGCGACACAATATGTCGCATGGGTATTTTTTTCCATTGTTGTTTTCCACGATTTCCGTGGAATTAATTTAGGCCGCGGCCGCTACCTTCTCAATCCTATTTTCATTCTTCAGTCACTGAAAACCTTTGATGTGTTTGAGCGACGTTAAACCACTAGTAAAATGGAATCCAATAAGGATATCCGAAGATAATAAACAAGACGTTTTGTTCAGTTTACATTGACCGAAAAGGGGTACGAACTACATGTTGGTAGTTCGTGACAATAACAGAGGGTGGTACAAGCTGCATGATGACACAAATATTTCAAAATCATTAAACATGTGGCACGTGCCTTTTCTCCACTGGACCCCTCAATTCCGCATTCTTTCACTACACTATTCAGTGGTTTGTCTAATATCAGATGTATTCAGCTATGAATTTATTTCACAGCTACGTAATCAGTTTATTGAAAAATTGTCAACATGAAAGAATGAGTTTGTTCTGGCAATTGCTTCAAGAACGACTGGCTATACAGTATATTAAGATCTTCTGTAAATTCCATTCCACATTCGTCTAAACTTTCACTTTGTCTCGTTCCAGCCTTTCAGCTCCAATTTTCACGGGTCTCTCAGATTAACAAATCTACTATCATCTATGTTCGTCAAATCGTGTGAACTTTCACCACGGGTAGGAGTACTACGCAGGGAAGTAATAGAAAGCACGAATCCTTCTGAAACCTTCAGTCAGTGGTCGAGGAAATCAAATACAAATTTGTAAAAGGAATAGCAACTCATGGAGGGAAAATAAAGCTTTGGGATTTGTGGATGATATAGCTATTTTATCTGAATCGACAAAGGTTCGTCTTCGAAAGTTGCTGTTTGGCAGGCTGTAAACAGTCTTGAACAAGGAGTTAATAACAGAGATTTTCAAGTCTAAAAAAGAAAAGTAATGGAATGCAATAGAACGAAAGGATATCTTAAATGATGTGTATAAGTATTGTAACTTGGCTAGAGGAATAATAATCAGTAACTGTTGAAGTAAGTAGCACACGAAACGCAGACTATATTCCAAACAAGGAACGTCTTTAAGAAAATCAGTTTTCTCATCTCAAACATAGATATGTATAAATATCAGAAAGATGATTCTTAAAATGTCTGTGTGAAGCATTGTGTTCTATGGAAGTGAAACGGACAATAACTTATGCAGAAAAAAAGAGTATAAGAGCCTTTGAAATTTGATGTTACAGAGTAATGTTGAAGATGAGAGCGGTTGACAGAATTACAAATGAAGGTAAAATGAGATATTCCCTCTCGGTAAGTATTCGATTTGCGCAAGATTTAAAAAATTATTAATGCTCTTCGCTTCCAAGTGTTGTATACAAAAATAGTATTGGTAGACAACTTTTATAATATAACTACTGTGTCCACAGGATATTATACTTTATAAACGACACGAAAATTGCATTGTAGCAACGCCGTTACGTCATAGTGTGCGTGACGTCAATACTGTAGCGGTAGGCAGTGGAAGGGTTGGCAGCACTGCTGAGCGGTCGATGGGGAGGACACGCGCTCCTAGCACTACGGCTCGGGGTAAAGGCATGACGCCTTATGGGGCGTCGACTGCCGAGCCCATTGATTTTCAACGGAGAACGAGGAACTCCTGACTTTCCGAGTATAACACACCATGGGTTAGCGAAAAATGACAAGTATCCACCTATTAAATAATATACACCTCATTGTTTATATATTCTAGAGTTAGAAACATTTCTCTTTTCTCATTGTTTCCACTTTCTCCTTATTAATAATCAAACTTCGATGATTCCTTCACCGAACTCGATAGCTGCAGTCGCTTAAGTGCGGCCAGTATCCAGTATTCGGGAAATAATGGCTTCGAACCCCACCGTCGGCAGCCCTGAAGATGGTTTTCCGTGGTTTCCCATTTTCACACCAGGCAAATGCTGGGGTTGTACCTTAATTAAGGCCACGGGCGCTTCCTTCCCACTCCTAGCCCTTTCCTGTCCATCGTCGCCGTAAGACCTATCTGTGTCGGTGCGACGTAAAGTAACTTGCAAAAAAAAAAAAAAAAAAAAATCCTTCCTCTAGTACTCAATATACTCGTATTTATAACTCGTAGTCACTTTTACTTCCCCAATGTTCTTATTCATTTTCTTCTTTGCACTCTTGAGGTCATCAGTCCACAGACAGATGCGCTCCTCCATGCCACCCTCTCTTGTGCTAACCCCTTTACTCCTCATCTATTCTAAATTTTTTCGCATATCATTTTCTTTGCCTCTCCTACCATTCTTATCTCCTACACTTCCTTCAAAGCCAATAGTACAATTACAGTACTAGGTGTCTCAAGATGAGTCTATCTCTTCCCCTGGTCAAATTTCGCCAAATAGTTCACCTCTCACCAAGACTAAAAGGGCCAACTGAGATGAACATTTGGTAATCAGTTTGATAGTTCAAATACAAGCCTATTCTCATTTTTCATATATATTCCTTTATTTAGGAAACTGACCATCAAGGGGTTTGACATAAGACACAGCTTTGTACAATTTTTATGTCTTGGAATATAAATGGCTCCTTAAAAAAAGCACGGGCCCACGCACAGCCGCCTAGCAACTTCTGGCTCAGTGAGGAAAGCAACGGGAAACAACCCCACTCCTCCTTTCCCTAGTACGCTTGTTCAGAGATGCCTAGGACATCTATGACAGCTAATGGTAGAGCTGTTGATGATCCAATCAGCCTTCGAGCTGAGGATTGAACATATACATATGACATACGCCATTAACATGCAAGTATTTACTGAACTTACATATGTTCTATCCACTAATAATAATGGGCAAGTGAATAGTCCTATCACAAAAGAAAACCCAGTACTTATATTAAAACGCAGTTATCTAAAAAAAAAATACCACATGCATATTCTTTGCAGCTCTAATTGTTCTGAAGGAAATTCTGCTTTTACGCGTTATAGCACGCGTTCCAGAGCGTCCGACGGCCTAGCGCTGTTAGGCTGGATAGCAAAGTGTAGGGAGGTAGCAGTACAAAAAGTACACGCAGATGAGGAGTAAAATAAGTCAGTGACAATGCCAAATATTGGTTCGTTCTGCTAGTTTATTTATAAAATCGAAAAGATTCTAACTGCCTCAGCTAGTATCCGCTGAGTCATATTTACAGTTCTTTGTTCATTTATTGTTGCACTTTAAAGAAGTTCTTTTATTGGGCACTACATTACCAAATGCAGAAGCAGAGAAGTCAATAAATACGCATTAACGTTTCCAGAAATTGTAAAATGAGGTGAAACATTAGAATGTGGTAACAAAATGCTCTGTATATTATAATGAACTCTTATTTTGAAATGATTAATATAAATGCAACTAGGAAATTAACGATGTACAAAAGAGAACATCAATAGCATTTCTATACCTCACGGTGATATTTAGCTATAAAGCGACCATCCAGGATTTTGTACGAGTATTCAATGACAAAATATAAAGTATAGGGTAAGGATAGGTTTATATTACAATTCCCTCACTGAAAAATCATTACATTAAAAACCAATACATTTCTTATTTAACTTTGCTAATGACAGATTTGATTGTGAAAATTAATTGCTGAAGTATTACAGATAAAAGGTATAATAACAAAGCCACATTTTGTTTTTTCTCAACGAGAAAAAACTGATATTAGATTACAAAATAATTTACTTTAATGATTTAACGGAATTTAAAATATATACTTAGGATAGGAATTTCCTGTCAGAAATATCTTAAAACCTATGAAGTAACGGGCAGTGCTAGAGATTTTTCATCTAAGATCAATCTTCTCTTACTTCCTACTCACTACTACTTTCCTTCCTTTCTTCATTCCTACCCTTCCGTCTAACAAAGGTTATTATTTTAAAATATCTTGTTGGATGAGAGCATGTTACCTTCTGAAAAAGGTAAAACTTGTACCCTTCAGGTACTCGAACCAAGGAAAAATCCGTAGGCACAAACTTCAATCGAAATCAGGAGCAGATGGACAACAGGCCGCTACAATAACTGTCATATAGCACTCATTTACCTAAATAACTGTTGTATCAAGGCGACAGTTGAATTATTGATAACGAAGAAGGGTTTGCTTACCAAGAAAACATCCCATTCCTCAATAAAGTAGCATTTTTCACTGAAAAAATAGCCGCATATCTCAGGTGGAAAAGTGTGTTAATCAGGCACATGGACGGGGGTTTCAGTGTTGTGAAGGGTTTGAATAATTCAGAAATATAGTACATGACCCTAGGGTCAAAGTCAGTTGGACAAACTCTATTTCAATGAATGCAAGGTTAGTACAGTAGTGGAGACCTTCCACTACTTCATGGGTTTTCATGGCCTGTATGGGATAGTTCTACTTTCTTTGGTCTCTAATTTTAATACAGAAAATATTAAGGAAATATGAATGTCTGAATGAACACGTATTCTCAATGCAAACCTTTTTGAGAAAAAAACGTAGAGTGGAAGTGGAAATCTGTCAAATTATACTCGTATACTCGAAACACCTCTCAATTACATCATATAAGAACAGCAATCAAAGCACAGACCAGCCACTAATACATTTACAAGAACATTTAAAATCATATAAAATAATTTATTATCAGAGTATTCTATGTGTAAAATACAGAGAGTTTTTGGATAGCACTGTGCGCCAATGCGGTTCGTACATTCGTGCACAGGTGAGCCCTTCCGTCAAGTGGAGTGTTAGATAGTATTTTCAGGAAGTATTATTATCATGGTGAGATATTAATCTTACATTTTTGAACTGGCATGTGTAGTGACTTCATGATATATCCTACAAAACCTTCTTCAGAAGGACTCGAGAATTATTTTAATTTAAGTGTCTTAATTGAAAATCATTTACTCTAGTCTGGTGTAGTTTATAATTGATTTCAAGGAACATGTCCAATTGGGAGCTATAAGTTCCACACAGAAACAGAAAACTGACTTTTTAAAATCAATTTGCACAAGATGACCACACCTTTAGGAGAAAGGGCTGATTTCCCACTTCTCGTTTTCGTTGTGGCAGGGTTATGTCGAAACGTTGTGTAAGGAACTCCCTGTATTTTACAAGTAAATATAACAATGCTAGATATAGACAAACCGAAAGAGCTAGAAAAGTAATAAAACGTTGATTAGGGGTGATGGCTGGCGAGGGTGGGGGAGGAGGTGGGGAGAATTATTGTATTTAGTATACCAACACCAAATGAAACATTTAAATGATGATTATTGCCTAATGGACTTTGAAAGGATGCTGGACAGAATAGGAATGGGAGACTGCTGGGATAAAAAGATTTAAGATCAAAGATAAGAAATTCTTACAATACAATTCTTGTTTTCAGACCAACTCTGCTTTACGGGAGCGAAAGCTGGGTAGACTCAGGATATCGTATTGATAAGTTAGAAGTAACAGATATGAAAGTAGGGAGAATTATTGCTGGCACAACAGGTGGGAGCAATGGCAGGAGGGTACTCGGAATGAGGAAATAAAGACTACTTTAGGAATGAACTCGATTAATGAAGCTGTACGTATAATGCGACTTCGGTGGTGGGGTCATGTGAGGTGAATTGAGGAGGATAGATTACCTAGGAGAATAATGGACTCTGTTATGGAGGGTAAGAGAAGTAGAGGGAGCCAAGACGACAATGGTTAGACTCAGTTTCTAACGATTTAAAGATAAGAGGTATAGAACTAAATGAGGCCACAGCATTAGTTGCAAATAGGGGATAGTGGCGACGTCTAGTAAATTCACAGAGGCTTGCAGACTGAACGCTGAAAGGCATAACAGTCTATAATGATAATGTATGTATGTATGTATGATAAGAAATTCAGCAAGGAATTAGATTAGAGTGAAATATATTGGGAAGCAGTTGATTATGGCAGAATATAAGACTAAGATAACATCATCATAATTCTGTAAAATTACTCAAAACATGTCAATAACGAAAGAAAGGATTTCAAACTGGGAAGAAAGAGGTATAGTGAGGTGGCTAATGGGAGTATATATAAAGAAGGGGCGGAGAGAAAAACATCATGGAAATCGTTGCTTATTTTGAGGAGAAATAATGGAAGAGGGGCATCTATTGAGGAAATGCAGGGGAACTGACGCACTTAGAGTTAAATATTTGGGTAGTGAATACACAATCAAGATAGAAAGAGAGAAATAATTCTATGCAATTTTTATATTATTAAACAAGAAGTGAACTGTGCCGGGAAGAATACCAACATTCTTTTATTAAATAAAATATGAGGAAAAATATGTGAATAAAAACACAAAATAAAAGAGTTAAGGGTAAGATACATCTAGGACAAAGAGAAAGTAAAAAGAAAATTTGTGGAATGAATATAAAGATCAGGTTTATTAATGTAGTAATAGTCAAATAACTTACTTAATGCATGTATCAAACAAATGGATTGCAATAATACCCTGAGGCGACGCGGGATGTTGTAGAAAAGCGGAAGCAGGTTAGTAAGCAGTCCTACCTGTCATGATGGCTGTAGATGATGATGTAGTAGATAGCGGAGACGAGGCACCGCTGCCACCCGTTTCTTGTTCTCCATTGCCCTCGGCACTAGCCAGTGCTGAGCCTCTTGGTCAAATAGTAAAGCGCTAAATCAGATCAAAATGTCCACCACTGTAATGCAAGGGTACCCGTTCACGTGAGTCAGCAGTGGAACTGTTTGATTCAGAACCCAATTCTTGATCTTTCAAAATAGCACGTCTAACATAATAAAAGACAGAGGCAAACATTTAAGAATACTAGTGCTTAATTCTTTTTCGAACACAAGGGACTCATTTCTTAAATTTTGGAGAATAGATGCATAAAAGGTGCTGGAAAATACCTAAAAGGACTTCTACGAGCACACAGAAAATATTAGGGTCTCTTGTTAGTACAATTAATTATAATCGCAGGCACCTGTTTGTGGCGAAATTGTTTTGTCTGACTTTGTCATTTAAAAAGGTATATGTTTCGCTATTTTTATTTTATTTCGTCAATAATTTCGCTAAATTTGATTTCCACTTTTCAGCAATAATGATAAACCAAAAGATAGCTGACATATATGTGCAGTAAAACATCATACTTTATTTTTACATATGTACAAAAAAATCGAGTTAAGCTTATGCTAAAAGCACATATTTACATACATCAAAGCAAGGATGTTTGGAAAAAGGTTATACTGTTACTTAAACAAGTAGGATCCAGCCTACGTATATAATTTACACATCAGTTTGTAAAACAAAGAGAGACCCCACTGTCGGCAGCCCTGAAAATGGTTTTCCGTGGTTTCCCATTTCCACACCAGGCAAATGTTAGGGCTGTACCTTAATTAAGGCCACGGCCGCTTCCTTCACACTCCTAGCCCTTCCCTGTCCCATCGTCGCCATAAGACCTATCTGTGTCGGTGCGACGTAAAGCAAAAAACAAAAAACAAAAACAAAAACAAAAAAAAAACAAAAAAACAGAGATACCATGAGTTACATATTACTGGGAGTCAGAGACGTTCTCTTGTCAGACATTATATTGCAATGCGTTGAAAATGGCGTTTCAACATCAATATTGCCGACTGAGATCCATAAAGGCTTCACAGTACCTTCCACAAAATGCTCATATATTGATTTCAGGGAAAGAAGAATGGTAATCACACCATTTTGAGGGTTGCCGACGGTGGGGTTCGAACCCACTGCCTCCCGAATGCAAGCTCACAGCTGCACGCCAATAACCGCACGACCAACTAGGTCGATGTTTTAAAAGAATGAGAGTTGTAAATGCGTATCATGAATAAACAGGGTTTGATTCCCGGCAGGGTCGGTTAACCATCATTGGTTAATTTCACTGGCACGGGGGCTGGGTGTATGTGTCGTCTTCATCATCATTTCATCCTCATCACGACGCGCAGGTCACCTACGGGTGTCAAATCGAAAGACCTGCACCTGGCGAGCCGAAGATATCCTCGGACACTCCCGGCACTAAAAGCCATACGCCATTTCATTTCATTTCATGAATAAACACTTCATTGTCTTCCAGTTCATCGATTTCTAGACACATTTTACCAAAAATATACTACGTGCCATTAGTTGTTATCAGTTTGGGAAATCTTAATTACGACTTGTCTGTTCTTTCTCGTGAATGGTTGGGGTACCACTCCCAAAAAGGTTATCACGCTACTCAGTATATTGTTTATATTTTGACAAACTCTGCTAATTTCTCTGTGAGACTCTCCGCAGAGCTCCCTGTATCATTAGGGCGGAAGAAGCTAATACCTATCCGTGAGGAGCTGGTTCAGTGACGAAGCATTTGTTTTGAAAATCGTTTGATGTTTGTTGTACACGGCAGGTGCATACTGAAGCGTACGGGCCTGTGTGTGTTGGTAGTATTGATTATCGATAGGCTGAGACAATTGGAAGAGAGCGAACGTGCGGTAAACCTGCTTGGCTTAGCCACAACCTGTGAACAAAGGTAGAACTAATTTTCGTGGAATTTATTACACCAGAAGACACTAGCCTATTCTCGTCAACAAAATTACAGTTTGATTAGCAATGGGGAGGAAATAATAGGTTTACAATAATTTATATATCGTCCACAAAATACTCAGAAACATTATGTGAATACAGAACACATAGTTGTCAAGAACATCCAAAGTGAAAATAGCGGGGCTTATTCTAAAAAAGGGCTCCGTATTGAAAGCAAAGGTTGATAAAGAAGACTTAGGAGTCAATCATGCAGAAAGCAAGCAACCTTATTTGTTTGCGTGACTTTTCGTAACGTGATTATATGCCTAGTTACACGACTTCGAGTTTTAATAAAATTCAAAAACGTGGAAGTCATTTATCATTTCAAACTTCCCATTTTCAATCATAATAATAATAATCAGTATACAAAAATGGACATCGTAATATTTATAAATCGATTACGTAAAATATTTTTGTCCGATAACTGAACAGATTTCAGACTGTACGGTATGGAAAAAGATAGAGACAAAGACAAAGTCATCTCCGTACAGGCCATGAAGACCCTTGGAGGAGTGGAAGGTAAAGGCTTCCACCATTGTTAACCTCGGCACGTGATGGGGTAGAGTGGTTGGCTCTACGCCCGGCCGTCTTTGCCCCCAGGAATTAACCTGGTCCTCATTTTTGGTGTAGGCTGAGTGAACCTCAGGGCCATATGCACCTCCAGAAGTGGAAATCTCGTTTTTTAAATTTTACGACTTCCTGACAGGGATTCGAACCCACATCCTTCCGGGCGAACCGAGCACGTCTTTACCGCCTTATGGAAAAAGAAGGGATATCAATATTCTGATTATCAATGATTTCAGATGCGGTCTTCACCCTGCCCATGAAGCTGAAATAATTAATTAATGAACTAAATGTAACAATTCACTCCTAAAGGACATGCATTCGTGTTCAGAGTCAAACGGCTAGAAAATTGACAGCGTTGCCTGCCTAGTGTGACGTGCGATGATAATACTGAATTATAAATGAGTATAAGCCAGCACATTTAAAACCACAGACATTATAATGGCTAATAGAGAACCAGTTACCCAATCACGCAGCAGACAGTTTCATTAACTGGCTGATACAGAGAGACGCAATTTATACGTACTGTTCATTGAGAGGTGCGGGACGAGGGCAGGGCGGTACCACGTCAATGAGCGACGCAGCTGTAGGGGATTCCCACAGTTTGGGAACAACGTCACTCACGCATGCGCCATATTTACTCCTCAATCAGACCCTTGTCATATTTTGATACACTTTATTATAATCTTATTAATATGTATTATTATCAATGAATGCTCCTTCAGTCTTCTTAGTAGTGAGAAGACCGCGTCTAACAGCAGTGACGAGCAGAATATTGACATCCTTCTTTTATACGTAGAATACTATCTAATAATCTGCATAATCTACACAATTTATTTTCTTAATGTACACCAATGATCCACACAATAATAATAATAATAATAATAATAATAATAATAATAATAATAATAATAATAATAATATCCACCTCTGTGATACAGTGCTTAGTGTAGAAAGTTTTCACGTCCGGAGGCCCGGGTTCGATTCCCGGCTCTGCCACGAAATTTGAAAAGTGGTACGAGGACTGGAAAGGGGTACACTCAGCCTCGGGAGGTTAACTCAGTAGAAGGGGATCGAATCCCTTGTTGGCTATCCTCGAAGTGGCTTCCCGTTGTTTTCCTCTTTTTGTCCAGTCAAAAGCTGGGATGGTACCTAAATTAAGGCCCCGGCATCTTCCTTTCCTCTTTCCTCTTCCCTTTCAATTTTCCCATTCTCCACAAGGCCCCTGTTCAGCGTAGCAGGCGAGATCGCCTGGAAGAGGAACTTTAGTACTTCAGTTGTATCCCTGATCAAATGTTTCACGCTCCAGGACACTGCCATGGAGGTGGTACAGGTGGGATCCCTCACTGATTTGGGGGGCAAAATCCAACCCTGGACGGTAAACAGATTAAATAAATAAATAAATAAATAAATAAATAAATAAATAAATAAATAAATAAATAAATAAATAAATGAATGAATAAATGAATAAATGAATAAATAAATAAATAAATAAATAAATAAATAAATAAATAAATAAATAAATAAATAAATAAGCTCACACGTTGCACAAGGTAACACCGTTTCATTCATGTCACCTCTCTCGAATGTCTTACACCCGAAAATTGTGGAACATTCTTGATTTTCTCGTGGCTTGGATGTGTACCACTCCATAAGCAACTGTAGTAAAGGAGAGTCTGGCCGATGATTCTGAGACACTGGTTCAAGAGAAAGTAAGTTCAGGTCCTGAGTAGATAGGTTAAAAAATCTTGCAGAAAGAGTGAAGATGATAAACTAGCGCAAAGAGCAAAAAACTGCATTTTCCATCGAGATGAAAAAATGGAAATCCCTGATTCTAAGTGGTTGAAATAATAATAATAATAATAATAACAATAATAATAATAATAATAATAATAATAATATCGCTCTGACTCAGACAGGTCTTAATGTCAACTACGGGATAGGGTAGGGCTAGGACCAGTAAAGAAGCGATCATGGACTTGATTGGTGCGAAAATCGCCACGTAACTTCTGAATACCTTTTCTTCCTTGATCTCTTACATGTATTCTTTGGACGGTATGGGAGGTTAATGCCTGGGCTTTTTTCGTGGAAGTTTAGTACGATTCAGTCTAGGGATGGATGGAATAACAAACTCGAAATGCCTTTCTATCACTATCAATCAATCACTACTGATCTGCATTTAGGGCAGTCGCCCAGGTGGCAGATTCCCTATCTGTTGTTCTCCTAGCCTTTTCTTAAATGAGCACAAAGAAATTGGAAAATTATTGAACATTTCCCATGGTAAGTTATTCCAATCCCTAACTCCCCTTCCTATAAACGAATATTTGCCCTAATTTGTCCTCTTGCACTGATTCTTTCGCATTCCCTAACCGAATGTTGAAAAAAGATTAAAAGTGCAGCTACTCAGGTGTCAAGTCGGTTATAAACCTCCCCACTAGCAACTTTTAACAGAAGCCGAGCCTCACAGAATCCCTGAAATTTCGTTAACATTTCAATCGATGAAAGGTCATAACTTAAGCCACGTCAAGATCATGCCCTGTCCCACAGTATGAGCACCTGAAAGCGGATGATGTCACAGGGATAAATCGCCTTCTATTCTTGTCATTCTTTCCTCTTTGCCTCTATATCACAACAAACGTTGCTAAAGCGCATGTAAGGATGCCGGTTGACAGTGAAGAAAAGAGGGATTCGTCTTGTTAAAACTCATCTTAAAAGAGTATTGCTTGGAGTTCTAAGGTATCTTGAATGTATTTTGTAATACATTTCACTGATTACACTTTAATATGACTTTTAATCACGTGATCATTCGGCACAAAAACTGCCGTCTAAGTTGTAGGTATATACCTATATCACTAGGATGTTAAGTGTTACTTAAGAACAACATACATTAGCCAGGATTCAAACCATGTTCATCTTGCTGAGACGATGTCACTCAACTACCTCTTAACATGCTAAGGTTCCTTCCCTGACGCAGGTGAGTTTGAATCTGATCAAACATCAAATGTGGAGTGTCTGTTCAAAATACGCTATTTCCATCATAAGAAAGTTGAGGAGCCAAGCAAGTGGCCATGTGGTTACGGTCGTGCAACTATTAGCTTGCATTCGGGAGATACTGGGTTTGAATTCCACTCTCGGGAGACGTGAAGATAATTTTCCGTTGTTTTCCATTTCCACACCAGACAAATCCTGGGACTGTACCTTAATTAAGGCCACGGCCTCTTCCTTACCACTCCTAGCCCTTTCCTATCCCATCGTCGCCATATGACCTCTCTGTGTCGGTGGGACATTAAGCAAATTACAGAAAAATGCGGGAAAAGCGCATGAAACATAGAAGAAAAGGCACATCGAACGTCCCTTTATTCGGTATGGTACACATTTTAAGGAATTAAATCTTTCTTGGTCTGTATTGCTTATGACATTCTACAATATTCAACTACTGCAATGCACATGGAATAAATACTAATTTTTATTTTGGAGTCAAAATAGCACAATTTGAACAGACAGTCCTCAAATATCTTTGAAATATTCTGACACTGGGCAACTTCTCTGATAGATCACGGATGTTCTTTCCAAATCTTTACTTAAATTATCCTACATGCTGTCTCCAGAAATACAACGATTCTGTAAAGCAAACAGGCGTGCAGGTTTACTCGACTGTTGATTTCGTGATCATAGCCATAGCCATGAAACTCGAATACAGGGCGCTGAAAATGTCAAGTGTACTGGCCTGGATTCGAATTGCGGTGCCTTGATGAGAAGCCAGTGGCAATGCTAGTTTGCCTATCACGCCGCGCTTGGTAATCCTACTGTTTTCCCGCTTAACATAACTATCGCCACCATAAATGCCAATCGCAGCTATGGAATTCCATCCCAAGACTTTAAACCAGGGAACCCAGCGCCTAACCAATCATGCCACCCAATCCATTATTGGATACAACTGGTATAATTGGAAAATTCTTGGAGAGTGCTTGGGATTTCTACAATCTTTAGTTCCTTGACTAGTTAAAAATCCGATGCGCTTATGTAGTCTGATAAGACGATTGGTACCAGTCAGATGGCCTGCAGCTATATTGGAGTGTCACGTGGTCAGTGTGACGATATCCTTAGTCGTACTGCTTGGCTTCTGCAGCCGCGCCCACTATCTCTCGTATCAACAATCCCTCAGTTGGTCTCACGAGGTTTAATGAACCCCGATAGAGCCCTCACTGCAGAATTAAAATCGCTGGACTGGCAGGGAATCAAGCTCGGAGCTTCCAGAAACGAAGCAGGCACGCTATCCTCATTTCATGGTGGTAGTAATACACAGAATTGTACGCTTTTCGTTCATTATTAACGAGCCCATGCCAATGTGAGAATTGCTGCGGTGAATGGATCACTACAATTCAAGATAATAATAATGTTATTTGTTTTACGTCTCACTAACTGCTCTTTTACGGTTTTCGGAGACGCCGAGGTGCCGGAATTTAGTCCCGCAGGAGTCCTTTTACGTGCCAGTAAATCTACCGACACGAGGCTGACGTATTTGAGCACCTTCAAACACCACCGGACTGAGCCAGGATCGAACCTGCCAAGTTTGGGGCCAGAAGGCCAGCGCCTTAACCGCCTGAGCCACTCAGCCCGGCCAATTCAAGATAACATATTCTAGAAAATATATGTCCAATCCAATTTTAAGTGCCTTTGTTCCAGAAGTCCAGTTGTTACTGGTTGGACGCTGCCTTAGATTCAATTATTAAGCAGCACTTGGCGACGACGTACTGTATGACCTCCAGTGTTCCACTCCTGCCAACGTTGAAAACAAAGCAGTGGTTCAGTTAAATGAAGCCCATCACAAGTGGCTGCTAGTAAGTAAGTATGATGATTTAGACGACGTCGAGATTGCATGCAGTGGGGAAACAATATGAACTGTCTCTGATGCGATGCTTCTACTGGATTTAGTGCATGTATTTCTCTTAGTTTTCTGATACGGAGTCGGGGATGAGGTGAGATGAAATTATATGACATGTTTTACGGCGGGATGCCCTTCCTGTCGTCAACCTCAGTTTAGGAGCTAATGAATATGTAATGAATAATGGTTAATGTAACTGGTTGAGGAGTTAGAATGAATCGGCTATGGTCTATGAATAGGAACTGTCCTAGCATTTGCTTGGAAGAGTAAGCCAACGGCCGTAGCCGTGTTGAAACACCGGATCCCGTGAGATCTCCGAAGTTGAGCAACATTGGGCGTGGTCAAGATTTGGATGGAGGGTAAGGAAATGGAGGAGCGGAAAGGAACTGGCCACACTACCGCACGTAAACTCCGGCTCAGGCACACCTCTGCGGAGGTTCGGACCTGCCTTCGGGCAGAATACACCCTCATCTTACCTTGGAAGAGAAATGGGGAAATCACAGAAAACCATTCTCAGGAGAGCCGATGATGGGGTTCGAAACCACTCATTTTCCGAATGCAGAATGCTTGGCTCCATGGCTGCAGTGCTTTAACACGCGCGACGAACTTCGTTTGGTTTCCACTGGATTGAATATTTCTCATTAATTGTGGCAAGGAGAGGATGAAGTGGATGCGGGCCCTGTGTTAGAAATCATATCATATTTGCCTCGATCTGAAGTGGGAAATTATCAGAAAATACTTCTGGATGGCTGAAGTGGCATTTTAAAACGAAACCGTTGTTAAGCCCTCAGGGCAGTGTTAAATTTGTTTGTGAACATAGCTTAGTTACTTGCTTAGATATTTTCTCGTGTGCTTATGGATGCAAGATCGGATTCCAGCGCAATCGGTTGGCATTTAAGAGAGCTTAAATGTGAAAGAACCGTATGAGTAGATTTACCGGTACGTTCAGCAATGCCCTTAGAGATTGAAATAATGTTTAGACGTTCCATACAACGAACAGTTTTTGAGAATATGTTAAAGAGATTGCTTTAATTACTAGTAAATTCACAGTAAGAGTAGTCCATCGATCATTGTAGTGACTAGATAATACACATTTTAAGCACTAGGAGAAATTGTGGTTCTGAATCAACATGTGAATGTTGATTGACTGTATGTGTTAATATGGTATCAGTGGTCGCATATATTTTCCTGTTAGCATTCAGAGGTCCGCCTCTTTAACCGAGAGAGATAAAGCACGCACTCTGGGTTGAATTATTGTATTTCATTTTACAATGATTTATGGTTGTTTATTTAAATGAAGTATCCTTTCCGGGTATCATACACGCATACATTGAAAGTTATGAGAGCGTACCTCTTACAGGCATCCTAATTCCCTTGCCAGGAAATTACACCTACATCTATTATCATCAAATACTGTTGTAACATATGATTAATGCCAGTTTCCTCACCCATTGCATCAAGAGGAGGTTCATGGCCAATATTTCCACGGATCATCGGTTTAATGAGAAGGCAACAATTACAAGATACTATTGAGAGAAGTAAATTGGATTATAAATACATATCATTACAGCAATTTTCCATTAATTAATGAAATAACAAAAAAGAGGAATGCTGCATATTCAGAATTACTATTGTCACTGCTGAGATTCAAATACTGGTCCTGTCATTCTATTTTCGGTATGTTAGTGGTAACCAGAATAAACATATTTTCTCCGTGGTTTCCCATTTTCACACCAGGAAAATGCTGGGGCTGTACTTTAATTAAGAACTCCTTATAGGGGACAAAATTCTGGTATTTGGATATCTCCTAACACCATAAAATACATGATGGGACGTAAATCCATTAATGTTATAATATGGAATGTATTTCCATTATTTAATTCTTAAAAGGACGACGCCGTTTTTGCTATATTACACAAGCTGCTATGTGAATAAAAAATTAGAGCTAGGCAACCAGCACATAACCTCCCAAAAGAATAATTTTATTTAGGCTCGTAAATATTCCACAATTAAAACTGGCCAAGTTTGATCAGAATTAAAATTATGTTCCTCTGAATATATAACAATCTGCATGTCCTCTACATAAAAAATATATAAGTGACTTCAGTAGAGGTCTTTTACCACCAAATGATTTCTGACTACATTATGAGTTCCATTTTGTGTTCAGAACATAAAATTTTGTATCTGAGCATTCGTTGTCCAAATTAGAAAGATTTTATAGTTTTAAAGGAGTTGAGTGTACTTTAAGAGTCCTGATTTTTAAATTATATTTTCATTCTATTGACTTTGGGATGAAACGCATTCAGTGGAAACATTTCCTTTTACCAAACTTCCTTCTCGAAAGATTGTCGACAGTATCGAAGAAATGTTACATTAGTAGTTTTCAAAATGTACCTTTTACAAATTGTAATCGTAAAATGATAAAGGAATATTTCGACAAGGCCGTTTCCAATTCAGTCTTCAGTGCGTTATTATTGTCGTTGTAGTGTAATTTTAGGAGCTTCAGATAACATGGTCAATAATACCATATACAGATTCCATATCCCTATCTAGAAAGCCAAGCATAATGGCTCAGAGGATTCGTCGTGCTGACCACACGACACCTCGTAATCTGCAGGCCTTCAGGCTGAGCAGCTGTTGCTTGGTAGGCCATGGACCTTCGAGGCTGTTGCGTCATGGGTTTTGGTTTTTATAGATTCCATATATAAATTCTGACTGATAATTTCCGTGTTTCTTCTCGGTTTTTTATAATTAGGATATAAATAAAATCGTAACGACCGTGTGTCTGTACATTGACTATTTTGGCGAAATTTCTCTACAGTTATCCGTTTCATGTGTAATAATTACAATATGCATATTTTTTAGCTTTGGTGTCTGTTTGTCGATTTGTTTGTCTGAGTTATAATTTGAAAACTACTGGATACATTACTACTAACCTGTCCTCGGATAGGTTTTAGGGCCAATATTATTTCTGAATACCTAAATTTACTGGGGTTTATCCGAAACCGAAACCATGATTTTGCACTCCCGCAAAATATGCATATCCAGAATTAATGGAAATGTACCTTCCTTAATCGAAATCAATTTCAAACCTTTTTTCTCATCTGCATCATTTCGTTAGGAGGATTAATAAGGTAGATATCGTGAACGGTCGGTTTTGCAGGCTAAGTCCAGCGGACATAGCCTAAAAGTGTTGTACGTGGAGCAGGTTCCTTATCTATCTATATAAATAAAATCGTAACGATCGTGCGTCTGTACATTGACTATTTTGAAAAAAATTTCGAACAGCTATCCGTTTAGAGTAACAATGACCAACTGCATATTTCTCATCTTTAGTTTCTTGAAAGTGCTCATTTTTACCCCCCTCCCCCAGAATCAAGATTCCGGCACAATCTGCCAGACGAGCTAGAAAGATACCGAGCTCGATAGCTGCAGTCGCTTAAGTGCGGCCAGTATCCAGTATTCGGGAGAGAGTAGGTTCGAACCCCACTGTCGGCAGCCCTGAAGATGGTTTTCCGTTGTTTCCTATTTTCACACCAGGTAAATGCTGTGACTGTACCTTAATTGAGGCGACGGCCGCTTCCGCCCCACTCCTAGACCTTTCCTCTCCCATCGTCGTCATAAGACATATCTGTGACGATGCGACGTAAAACAACTAGCAAAAAGAAAAAGAGCTAGAACATTGAAATTTGGCAAAATTATACGCTTTAGCCTGTAACCGACGGAAAACTTCCATGTTCTTTACATTTTTCACTTTTTATCCTCGAAGAATATCGAAATATCGAGGCAATTCTAATGATGGTGCAAACTTTCGAGGTATTGCGTGGCTAAATGGCAATTTCTATCACAGAACGGATGGCACAATCTCCGTTCAAATCGGAGAGATCTACTACTTTGGTCCTATGATATCTATCCCTTATATGTTAGATTTGTCTCTATTTCTCAACTGTAAGTAAATTTTACACTTTTTACACGCATAATTCGTACTTTGAATCACTCATAGGAAAGACAGAATCATCAATTTCTACACGATCATTGGGCCACACAGTAACTATATGTGAGCCGTAGCTGTCACATAATTAACCGAAAAGTAATGCACTGTGAGACAATCTTACCCAAATCCACCCTATTCAACGTTTCTAACTCAATCTGACCCATGAATAGATGAGATACTAGAAAATATCATAAGACCAGCCATTTAGACAGCTAAACACGGCGTCTTATGGCAAAATCCGTTTGTCGATATGACGTACCGTTTAGCAGCAGTTAATCTGTAAATTAAGGTCTGCAATATTATAAACATGCATATACTTTTGTATGTCGATATATATATTCATTGATGTCGAACTGTAGTGATCAAGAAAGTATGTGTCTGTATCAGTACTCCCCACATCGACTTTGACTGTCAGTAGGCACTGAATCCTTTTCCAACTCCTGTGTAAGTGGCATTAGTAAGAAGGGCCCACCACAGTAAAGAATAATTCCCTTCTCGATTTCACTTGCAGAAGGCAAAGGAGCATGAAATTTTGTTCAAAACTCCCCTACCCGACTATGTTTGGCTGTGGGTAAGGATGGCTGCCATTATGAACAAAGGTACCCCTCTAAAATGTGACTGGCATTAGGCATAGTGGCCTGCTACTTTAATGAAAACTCACCAACTCGGTGTGACTGGCAGTGAGCTGGCTGGCATTTGGAAAAGGGGTCTGTCGTTATAATGTTAGCAGCACAACTCAATTTTGACTGGCAGTAGGGAAGCTGCCTGCCATTATAATAAAATCTCCTCAACTGTACTCTGTCTGGAAGTAGGAAACGGGGCCCGCGATTATAACGAAAAATTTCGACATCGATTGCGACCCCGCATTAGGCAATGGGGGCTGTCATTTTAATGCAAACTTCCCAAGTCTTTTGTGAATGGCAGTAGGCAAGTGAACCTGCCGTTATCGTCACAACTCCGCAATTCACACTTTACATTGTAAACAACATGTGGGGACCTCCCCATGCTGTTTCTCGGATAACGCTAAGAGACATGCTATTTAAAAGAAAGTCTTATTCACTGCCTGTACAGTAATTTACTTCGATGTCTATATACAATGTAGAATACCGTAGCGAAGCACGGGTACATTTGCTAGTAAATAAATAAATAAATAAAAATAATAATACTATTGGCTTTACGCCCCTCTAACTACTGCCCATTCAAGGTTTGTGGAATATAAAAATATATGTAGTTAAAGTGGCTCTCATACGTCTTAAGGATTTATTCATTCATTCATTTATTCATTCATTAATGACCAACAGTGTCATCCACTTGAACCGTTAGTGCAATGTGGTTTTATCCCCCATTGTATCATATTGGATTAAATCTTGCAACTAAGAAATGGACTGTTATAGACTACAGTAAACAGAGTGAAGGATCATCAATCAATAAAGAAGCTCTTAACATTATTTTCATCCAAAAATAAACTGTATACCACAATGCTTCAGAAATAAGTTTCTGATTCTCAGCCACTCTTTCAGTAAAGCTAACAATATTGCGTCAGTATCCAGTATTCGAGAGATAGTGGGTTCGACCCCCACTGTCGGCAGCCTTGAAGATGGTTTTCCGTGGTTTCACATTTTCACACCAGGCAAATGCTGGGGCTGTACCTTAATTAAGGCCACGCCCGCTTCCTTCCCAGTCCTAGCCCTTTCCTGTCCCATCGTTGCCATAAGACATATCTGTGTCGGTGCGACGTAAATCCAATAGAAAAAAAAATGTGTAAAAGAACAGTAGGGGAGATTGAGCCATGAACTGGTATTTAAGCTAAACATTGCATTTTTGATCTGTGAATTATTCTTCATATTCAGATTTCAGTAGCAAGATTAGAAGTTTTAAATCAGGAAATAAATGATCGCTTTACAATAGGTGAAGAGAAAACTACACTTGTAAATTTCGAACGGAATCAACCGTCTTAAATGTTGACTGCTTATTTAAATCAAATACTTGCAGAAGATATGAAAATACAAAACGCCGAACAATAATTTAAATGAAAAATTGGGAAGTTTTACATATCAAATTACAAGAAATTTCCTCATTTTTGAACTTAAAATGTACACAGTATGTTCCAGGAAAAATATTTAGGTTCTGAGGATGGTTCCCCCTCAGATTCGATTAACTGCACTATGTAACTATCAAAAGGGAAGCCTTTTCAATAATATACACGCGAGAAATTAGAGAATTCCTACGGATATCTCTATAAAAGAAAACATTGAGAAATTAAGAATAGTAAGTACCTATTAGAACATTTGAATTGCAATTATAAAAATATAAAATTCTGTCAAGAAACATTGCTTTAATACTGTTATTTCTTGAAAGTCATAATTTCATCGTTGCAGTATTACAGACATTAATGTTCCATAAGATATGTCTGACAAATTCTAATTTCTTCTGGGAAGAAAAGTTGTTTATGGTTGTTTACGTAACAACGAATTCAGAAAACCAATTAGAATTTTTTCAAATTCATCACTCAGTAAATTTCTCTTTTCAGGAGAAGGATTTTGCATTAAATAGGCAACAAACGATCTGAAAATAAGACAAACACACTCCTGAAAAACCAAAAAAATTCGGCCTGATGTGCTCAATCTGAGATTAAATTGGAATATTTATAAAAAAACTCAAGAATTGGGTTCTGAATCAGTGTACAATGCATAATATTATTCGAATGAAGCAAGGTCATTGGCTTTTGAAGCCGCTGATAATATATTAGATATGCCGCTATGCTGAGTGCTGCATAATGTATGTATTTTATTCATTTAATTTCATATGTGATAGATTTCTTGGTTATGTAATTCAATTACGTTGAGTATTGTTTTTAGATTTAGTTATTGGAGTGAAACAGGAATTTAATTTTCATTTGGAAACCCATATATTATCTATTTTTTTCCAATAAATTTGTAGTAATCCGTGAGTTTAAAACAATGACAAGAACAGTATGTAATTTTAACTAGTGACGACAATCTGTCATTTAAATATACTCAATAAATGATTTATCTTTCATTAGATTCAGCTGTATGTATTTCGCTCTATTACTGAGTTCAAAACCCTTTACCGTCGTATTTGCTTGTATGTCTTTGTAAAATAGTTATGGAAAATGTTTAACTAGTCGAAAATGCGTACATAGAGTGCGGTGAAATGGCTAATACATCTGCAGGAAGTACTTGATTGAAAACAGCTGATGAATGAAATGCATACATTACACCTTCTCAATGGCTGATATATATCGTATTTAGCTCTCACAAACCCGTGGAGGAGGAAAGCAAGAAAACGCACAGAAACACACAGAACACAAATTAGCACACACGACGAAACACAGAGGAACACACACGGACGTAAAGCACGCGTTTCGATTGCTTATCTGCACCCAACAACTCGATGAAAACTTTTCTCGCGCGTGAAAGGTGGCAGCACTGTTCGAGTGTTTAAAAAAAACAGGAAAAAAAGGAAATACTCTCCAGCGCCCTCTAGTAGAGACTATCCTCCAACCCTCCCACCCCCTCCCCAACATTCTCTCTCTCTCTTCCTGAACTTTCCCTCTCTGTGTGCAGCGCATACTATCTGCAATTCACGAACGTTAGCGAAAGTTCCTGCCGGTACAGATAACGCAAGGTACACTACAAACAGTAGGCTTTACTACTCCTAATAATTAAGACCACCCTCATGGTTATGTTTTCAAGAGAGAATCTAGGTAGCACAACAATATAATATTTAAATTTTAAATCCCTACAAGGTTGTAAACACGCAAGACAGGAGTAACTGAACATTATCACGCAAACGAATCACAACACACGACAATTATAAATGGAATGAAGGCATGGTCCTAATACAGAAGTAATTTACAGAAGTAATATGAAGTGAAAATTTCTTTTAAGAATATAGTGATGTTAAACACACGAATCATCAATAAATCTGAGAAATACGGTTAAATTTTATAAGTTTAGTAACATTTTCTACGTGAGAGCACCGAAAATTTTATTGTGCGGCTATCATTTATATGTTTACATCGCATAATGATTTGATTTTAAGATGATTAATGCATAGAAATTTCGTCTGTTTAAATATTAGAACCTTATAAGGGTTAAATACCATGTTATGTTACCTTTATTATGACTTTTAGTTTGTCATAAATTTTGAAATGTTTTATAAAAGTGGCTGAAATTAGTTGTAATCGAACACTGAGTGTTTGTGTAAAGTGAATAAGGGAAGTTTTGTGAAATATGAGCTTAGTTGTATACCGTTAGGTGCCGCAGGCCCGCACGTATTATTTACGCGTGGTAGGACGCACTCGCACTGTGCCACTACACCACTCTCTCCGGTAACTACAGTTGCTTACTGGACTGTACTACCCGAGGACTTGGAGAGGGCGGCTGCCACGCGGGCGCATGCGTTAAAGGGGTTGTTCGATCCGTACGGCAGTAGAGAGGGCCCAAACCGATATCCTCCAAGTATTGTAACCTTCGTACTCGTAACCTAACCTCCATCACAATCAACTGACTACCTACCTACTCACTCACACACACACACGGCGCACATAACTTACCGCTTGCATGTAGAAGAGCAACGGGGGCGCCACTACTTCCGGTATACACGAGATTCTGAGCAATTTCATTGACTGAATTTCAAATGAGCTGCACTCTGCTCCCTCGCATAAATCACCTCTTATCTCCTCCCCACTGCAACACCAGGTCTAACACTAGTCAGCCTACCTTAATGCTGAGAAAATGGGGATTTTCTGCATTTCTTATACAAATTTTTAAGTCTGCGGCTTCGATCAGAAAATAAGCCAACACACTTCGCTTCACTTCAAATATTGACCGAGAAAGGTCAAATCTCGAATATCACAGCCATCAACGTTTAATAAATATAATAATAATAATAATAATAATAATAATAATAATAATAATAATAATAATAATAATAATAACGATGATGATAATAATAATAATGCTGAGAAAATTGGCTATGTGGTGTTAGTCGTATAGCTATAGGCTTGGTTTCGTGAGATGGTGGGTCTAGGACTGGGTTCGGTCAACTTCGGAGGACCAGACTGAGGAGCTGTGTGACTTTCTTTTTGACAGTTCTTTGATGTCGCACCTTATCAGGTAGGCATTCGTGACGATAGGATATGAAAGGCTGTGATATTCGAGATTTGACCTTTCTCGGTCAATATCTGAAGTGAAAGTGAAGCGAAGTGTGTTGGCTTATTTTCTGATCGAAGACAGAAAGACAGGAAGGATGCGGCCGTGGTCTTGACTATAATGTGAAGATGGGGGGAAGAAAGAAAAAAAAGAAAGAAAGGAAAGAAAACGTCTTCACATGGGTGTCGATTGTGAGTTCGGACTCATCATCGCCTGAATGCAGGCTAACGGCTACACGGTCCTAATCATGCAGCCAAATCGCTTAGATATCCGAATGAGAGATAGTATACCTAGTCAAGAAAGCCAACCAATTCGGCTGATGTCGTCAGAATGACCATGTAATAATCCAACATCCGCAGGCTAAATTCCTTAATGAACTGCATGTGGTCTCAGAGATTGCGTATTTGATTAAGGAATAATCTCTTCGTCATATCCTTCCTCGGACTGTCTTATTGTGGAAGAATTCATTAGTAGTGACAATCATTGCAAATATAACTCAATTAGTTTTTCTATATTTGTTGATAAAATAAAAGTATGAAGTATAATATACCTATAGGGATTTGCACGATATGAAGGGTTAGGTGGCCTTCGATTCATAGGGTCCTGGATTCGATTCTCGGCCGGATCAGGGATTTTATCTGCGTTTAGTTACTTCCTCTAGCACTAAGGGAGAGGGGGTTATCTAGGAAAATAATGGACTCGGCCGTGGAGGGTAAGAGAAGGGAAGGGTGACCAGGACGCTGATGGTTATCACTTAAAGTTGTAGGATTCGTTCTTCGTAAGACGTGCTTCTCCGATGGTCAAGTGTACGTGGATTGTTCGAGAGTCGAAAAGGCAAACACTCTGTACATCTTAGCTACAAATGGAAGGAAACAATGTTTATCTGGAAGCTCCATAAGGTAGAATTATTTTTTAAAAATATAATATGATCTTTTATATTGTTTTTGTCCGATTCATTGGCTGAATGGTCAGCGTTGAGGCCTTCGGTTTAGAAGGTCCTGCTTTCGATTCCGGCCGGGTCGGGGATTTTAATCATATTTGATTAATTCTTCTGGTTCGGGGACTAGGTGTTTGTGTTTGTTCCAACACTTTTCTCTTCATATTCGGACAGCACACTACACTACCAACCACCGCATAAACACGCAATAGTGATTACATCCTTCCATATAAGGTTGGCGTCAGGAAGAGCATCCGGCTGTAAAACATGGCCAAATCCACATGTGCGACAAAGTTCGCTCCCGCGACCTCACAGCAGTGGGAAAAGCGGTAGAATAAGAATAAGAAGAAGGTTTTTGTATTATTATAATATTACTTATACCATTCACCAACTCGGTTTCTTAAGCATTGAACGTAATATTATACTTAAAATAATGTAATTAATGGCATTTATGTACGAACGATGTGTGTTAATAAATATAACGGTTTTCATTTTGCTTCTAAATAAATAGTATTAAAACATCCAACGAATGAATTAAAAAGCTCGGGTGAAGTTCCGAGAACATGCTAGTATGAAATGGGGTATGGCTTTTAGTGCCGGGAGTTTCCGCCGACAAGTTCGGCTCGCCAGATACAGGTCTTCCGATTTGACTCCCGTAGGCAACCTGCGCGTCGTGATGAGGATGATATGATAATGAAGACGACACATACACCCAGCTCCCGTGTCAGCGAAATTAACCAATTATGGTTTAATTTCCCGTCCCTGTCGGGAATCGAACCCGGGACCCCTGTGACCAAAGGCCAGCACGCTAACCATTTAGCCATGAAGCCGGACAGTATAGAGATAAGAAGGGTGAAGTGGCACAGAGGGCTGCACAAAACAGTATGTGCACTGACAATAGCATTTATGAAAATCCTGAGCAGTACACGGTTTTAAATACAGAAATCATTGCTTAATGGACTGATGACCATGAATTTAGGAATTTTAAAACAACGATAATCATCATCGTCATCGTCGGCAAGGGAGAAATTGTCTTCTCATTTAAAAATCTGTATTTCATACTCTGCCTCTACCTTAGGTCTCTTAATTTTCTCTCTCCCGCATTGATTCAAATATTGCTGTAAAATTCATTTTCTACTTATTTTTGCTTTACCCAGGGGATACCGATCTCCCATCTCATATTACTTGAAATAACATGAGTTCGCTTTTTGTTCATTAATATTAGAATAACATCCGTATACCATATTGGTCTAAGTCCAAGTTTGAGAGAGTATTCCTGTTTTAGTGAACATTCCCTCTGCTACAGATAATATTGTACATCATTCCTGACGATTCCTTCCTTTCAATGTTTGGAGAGGATTTCTGTTTTCATAGCGCAATATTAACGTCGGGAGAGAAATTGTTTTTATTAAAATCCGTCTAGTTTTTGTGTTACAATTCATTCAGATGAATATTTTAAAAAGTAAGTTAGAGAAAATCTGAGTATAATTTAAAATTTTATTTTCTAGTTTTCTATTATTAATTAATGGTGGTTGGTGATATTCTGCCATCTCCGGAGGCCAGGGTTCGATTCCCGGCTCTGCCACGAAATATGAAGAGTGCTATGAGGACTGGAACAGTGTCCACTCAGCCTCGGGAGGATAACTGAGTAGAGGGCGTTCGATTCCCGCTTCAGCCATCCTCGAAATGGTTTGTCGTGGTTTCTTATTTCTTCTCCAGGCAAATGCCGGGATGGTACCTAACTTATGGTCACGCCCGCTTCCTTCCTTGCCTATTCTTTCCACTCTTCCAAACCCCTACAAGGCCTCTCTACAGCATAGCAAGTGAAACCACTACCTGGGCGAGGTACTGGTCGTCCTCCCCAGTCGTATCTCCAACAAAAAGTCTCATGCTCCAGGACATTGCCCTGCCGGGCTGAGTGGCTCAGATGGTTAAGGCGCTGGCCTTCTGACCCCAACATGGCAGGTTCGATGCTGGCTCAGTCCGGTGGTATTTGGAGGTGCTCAAATACGTCAGCCTCGTGTCGGTAGATTTACTGGCACGTAAAAGAAGTCCTGCGGGACTAAATTCCGGCACCTCGGCGTCTCCGAAAACCGTAAAAGAAGATAGTGGGACGTAAAGCAAATAACATTAATTAATTAATTAGGATATTGCCCTTGAAGCGGTAGAGGTGGGATCCTCGCTGAGTTCGAGGGAAAATACCAACCTTCAACAGCAATCTGATTAAATAATAATAATTCATTAATCAATCGTATGGCCACATATACTGTAAGCGTGTAGACATTTTCACTCATTTACGCTGCGTGCGTATTCATTTGGACGATCATTTTTCTCTAACACGTAACACAGAATGTGGATTTCTGCTGGATGACGTATGCCTGAGTTCTAATTATTATTTTTTTGGATAAGCACCAAATGTGTACCCAGAGATATCTTACATGAAGACATAATATGGCATAGAGTTCATTGCGTACTTTCTTCCTGCCTTCAAACATACCGATACCGCTGCCTTGTTTGACCCCATGAATTTGGAAATGGAATGAAGATACTCCACCATTCATTAGCAGAAGGAGGTCATTATCACTTTCTGTCCGGCTCCATGGCCAAATGGTTAGCGTGCTGGCCTTTGGTCACGGAGGTCCCGGGTTCAATTCCCGGCAGGGTCGGAATTTTAACCATAATTGGTTAATTCCCATGGCTCGGGGACTGGGTGTATGTGTCGTCTTCATCATCATTTCATCCTCATCACGACGCGCAGGCCGCCTACGGGTGTCAAATCAAGAGACCTGCATCTGGCGAGCCGAAGTCCTCGGACACATCCCGGTACTAAAAGCCATACGCCATTTAATTTAATTATCATTTTTTTTACAATGTTGCTTTATGTCGCACTGACATAGATATGTCTTATGGCGACGATAAGACAGGAGAGGGCCAAGAGTGGGAAGGAAGTGACTGTGGCCTTAACTGAGGTATAGTCAATCAATCATCAATATTCTGCAAATAGGCCTGTCGCCCAGGTGGCAGATTCCCTATCAATTGTTAACTTAGCTTTTTCTTAAACATTTTCAACGAACTTGGAAACGCGTACTCCTCGTCCTATAAGTGAATATTTGTCCCAATCTGTCCTGAATTTCAGTTTTAGCTTCATATTTCCTACTTTATAAGTTCCATTCAAACATTATTCTACTTACATAATTCCACGCCAACTTATCACTGACAGCTCGAAACATACCACACAGTCAAGCATCTCCTCTTCTTGCTCCCAAGTCTTCTCAGCCCAAAGTTTGTAAAATTTTCGTAATACTACTCCTTTGTCGCAATTTATACAGAACAAATCGTGCTGCTTTCCTTTGTACTCTTTTTATTTCTCGTATCAAGTAGTCCTGATGAGGGTCCCATACACTGGAGCTATACTCTAAGTGCGATCTTACCAGAGACGTGTACGCCTTACTTCTTCTTTCGCTACTGTTTTTCCCACAACTGTGGGTTCGCGGGTGCGAACTGCGTCGCACATGTGGATTTGGCCCTGTTTTACGGCCGGATGCCCTTCCTGAAGCCAACCCTATATGGAGGGATATGATCACTATTGCGTATTTCTGTCGTGTGTGGTATGTTGTCTGAATATGAAGAGGAGTGTGTTGGGACGGACAAAAATACCCAGTCCCCGAGCCAGAAGAATAATAAGGAGCAATTAAAATCCCTGACCCGCCCGGGATTCGAACCCAGGACCCTACGAACCGAAGGCTAGTACGCTGACCATTCAGCCAACGAGTCGCTTAGATCCTTACTACGACCCCTAAATACTCTCATAACCATGTGAAAAGATCTGTAACCTTTCTTAACGACCTCGTTAATATGATTAACCCAGTAAAGATCACTCCTTAATACCACCTATGTGCTTACAGTGTTCCCCATAAGGTACTATCACCCCCATCAACACAATAATTAAACCTGAGAGAACTTTTCATTTTGGTGAAACAACTTGACTTTTCATCCCATCTACATTCAAACCATTGTCTGCTGTCCATCTCACAACATTGTCTAATTCCCTCTGCAATCGCTCACAATCCTAAAACAGTTACAGCATTTGCCTGGTGTGAATATGGGAACCCACGGAAAAGCATCTTTAGGGCTGCCGACAGTGATGGTCGAATGCACTATCTCCCGAACACAAGCTCATAGCTACGCGACCCTAACTGCACGGCCAGCCGTCATTAGTAAATCAACAATCTAAAATATGTAAACAAAAGATTAGTTGTAAGTGGCTATTAAGTAAAGCAAAACCATCTCCGTACAGGCCATGAAGGCCCTTGGCGGGGTGGAAGGTAAAGGCTTCCACTATTCGGAACCTCGGCACATTAACCTGGTACTCATTTTTAGTATAGGCTGAGTGAACCTTAGGGCCATGTGCACTTCGGGAAGTGAAAATCTCATTTCTTAAATTTTACGACTTCCTGACGGGAATTCGAACCCATGTCTTTCTGGGCGAACCGAGCACGCCTTTACCGACTCGGCCAGGCAGCCCGTTAACTATTAAGTAGATATGAAAAAGAATAAGAGGAGTAAATTCCCCGCCTTTAACGAGTGCCTTTACGTTATTAAGATCTTCGTTAGAAATTACCGTTAATGTCTGCCAGTTCGTGTGTTAAAATGTATCACTGCCGCTAATTTAAATCCGCCTCTCGTTCATGATCGCCTGCTTGAATGACATTTCATCTGGAAGGCGGTGTTCTGCCAGCACAACAGGTTGTATGTGCGTGCTGCAGGCAGTGGTGCGTGCAGCTTGTCACACACGCACATTACGCACTTCCCCGTTAGCAGGCCCGAGTTGGCAGCCCACTCAAGTGTATAGGGGACGGGGCTTTCATAGATAACTATCGTACATAGCTACCTACATCCCACATTTGTACCTGCCACGAACATACATAATTCTTTCGCTAAACAAATCTAAGAACATTTCTTGATATCACTCCTCTGTATATCTGCAGATCTGAAATTCTAGAATGGGGGGGGGGGGGGAGGGGAATACTTAAACACCTTATATTGATTTATAATGTATATTCAACAACAATGCGAGCCAAATTCATCATAAAATAGCTTCGTTACGCAGATCACTGCATTTCGGGATTTTAAAAAATAATAAAGCAATAATATTTAATTTTTTATTTGCAATTTGCTTTACGTCGCACCGACACAGGTAGGTGTTATGGCGACGATGGGATAGGGAAGGCCTAGGAGTGGGTAGAAAGCGGCCTTAACCTTAATTAAGGTACATTTCTAGCATTTGCCTGGTGTGAAAATGGGCTGCCGACAGAAGGGCTCGAACCCACTATCTCCCAAATACAAGCTCACAGTTGCGTGCTTCTACCCCCACGGCCAACTTGCTGGGTAATTTGATTTTCGAACGGAAAAAGCTCGGCGGGCAGTTTCATCGTAGCCTACTACTGAGTGTAGCGCAGGTTGCATACACTCAATTCGAAAGACTCTTGTCTTTATAAATAATGACAGCTATTAGATAAAGTTCTCGACAATAAACATTGATGACAATGAATGATAATGAATATAACTTCGTTCATTGGATCCCATTAATCTGGATATCCGGTTTATCCGGAATGATAATGTAGGTATACCGAGCGAGCTGGCTATGCTAGTCATGTAGCCATGTAGCTGAAAAACTGCATTCGGGAGATACTGGCTTCTAATTCGATTGTCGGCAGCCCTGGAAAAGGTTTCCCATTTTCACATTGGGCAAATTTTGGGACTGTTACTTTCTTTCTTTCTTTCTTTCTTTCTTTCTTTCTTTCTTTCTTTCTTTCTTTCTTTCTTTCTTTTTCTTTCTTCCCTTCTCTCCTTTTCAGTCTTAGCCATGCTCTATCCCATCATCACTATACGAATTGTCGAGTCGGTGCGACGTATAATAAATAAGCAATAACATATAGATAATGTTTCTAGATGTCTACTCTTAAAAAGGAATCGTTTTCAATCTATTATGAATGGTATTTTAAATTTAAATTAATTACATTGTTAAGGCGGTAGTTCTTTTATTCTTATTCTTCTTTTTAATCTGTTTACCCTCTAGGGTCGGTTTTTCTCTCGGGCTCAGCGAGGGATCCCACTTCAAGGGCAGTGTCCTGAAGGTTCAGACTTTGGGTTGGAGATACAACTGGAGAGAATGACCAGTATCTCGCCCAGGCGGCCTCACCTGCTATGCTGAACAGGGGCCTTGTGGAGGGATGGGAAGATTGGATGGGACAGGCAAGGAAGGGGAAGGAAGCGGTCTTAAGTTAGGTACCATCCCGGCATTTTCCTGGAGGAGAAGTGGGAACCACGGAAAACCACTTCTAGGATGGCTGAGGTGGGAATAGAACCCACCTCTACTCATTTGACCTCCCGAGGCTGAGTGGACACAGTTCCAGCCCTCGTACCACTTTTCAAATTTCGTGGTAGAGCTGAGATCGAATCCGGACCTCTGGGGGTGGCAGCTCATCACACTAACTACTACACCACAGAGGCGGACTAATTATTTTATTCTAAGACTGAAATTTTTATGAAATAACTTTTTTATAATTAAAATTTAGTTTTCTTGTTTTGACAGTTACATTTTCTTGATGAAAATCAACCATTTAAAGCGTGTTATTTTCTTATTATTCTCTATGAAAAATACTGTACTTTGAATGAAAAGAATGTCTTTTTTTTTGGTAAATCACTTTGACTCTCAATGGATTTTAACATTTAGGTTGATATTTGTATTTTTCCTTGTACTGTTAACATTGTCATAAAAACACATCAAATATTTAAATAAAAATTTATGTAAAATATAATCTTATTCATATCATTAACGAATTTTCCGCATTATCTGGATCTGAGGACATTGAGAAAATTATATTTAACCAGTACAATAACTACGATGAATATTACTAATACAGATCACTTATCGTGAACAAACAGCATCATATTGTACGTTTGTGTTTGTTGATAAAGCAGGATGTTTGACTGATAATGCTACTTTATTCAGCTTTCTGATGAGTGGGTGAGCCTCCTGCTTCATGTGAATTCCTTTCCCTCCTCACATCATATGGTGGTTGGGAAAATAGCAGTACTCCAGGCTCCTCAGGTGGTGTGTGTGTGGTTATTCACAACCGTCACATTCCCATACATTGTGTGCAAGGATGATTAGCACATGTGAAAAGTTTTAAGCCAAACACTTAAAAGCCACAGAAGTGAACGGAAGGTGGGTTATGCAAATATTAAATTTACTGTTGCAGATTATGAAGCCAGGTAGAAAAAGAATTCGGTGGAATTCTAGGGTATTCTTCATATGCAATGCTGTAGAGACGTCCTATAGTAGTTCATGAACCACGGGAAACGACTGCCTGGCCTAGTAACTGGTCCTGAGAGACATGATACCAATTGCTGTGGAAAAAGGACTGAACATCTTCGGCATATTTTGTGTCATGGCATTCCTTATGCTTAGGCGGTTAGAACTACACCACCTTTCCATGGTGCCTAAACCATCAGAGTGGACTATTTTCACTGGGACTTTGTGTAAGTAAAACTAACACCTTAACGGGCCGAAATTTACCGAGTGTGCTTAGAATGTTTTAAGGAAACCCCGGACCTATGAGACTGGCGGAATCTCATTTCCCTTTGACAGGTGCATCGTTAATCCACAGGGGTTTCAGAATGAAAGAAATTACATTCTATAACGTCCGCCTCTGTGGTGTAGTGGTTAGCGTGATTAGCTGCCACCCCCGGAGGTCCGGGTTCGATTCCCGGCTCTGCCACGAAATTTGAAAAGTGGTACGAGGGCTGAAACTGGGTCCACTCAGCCTCGGGAGGTCAACTGAATAGAGGTGGCTTCGATTCCCGCCTCAGCCATCCTGGAAGTGGTTTTCCGTGGTTTCCCACTTCTCCTCCAGGCAAATGCCGGGATGGTACCTAACTTAAGGCCACGGCCGCTTCCTTCCCTCTTCCTTGCCTGTCCCATCCAATCGCCCCATCCCTCCACAAGGCCCCTGTTCAGCATAGCAGGTGAGGCCGCCTGGGCGAGGTACTGGTCATTCTCCCCAGTTGTATCCCCAACCCAAAGTCTGAAACTCCAGGAAACTGCCCTTGAGGCGGTAGAGGTGGGATCCCTCGCTTAGTCCGAGGGAAAAACTGACCCTGGAGGATAAACAGATTAAGAAGAAGAAGAACATTCTATAACGAAGACGTATGTATGTGTTAAATAAATTCCATGTTGTTTTTAATCACGTTAAAAATATCTTGTGAGATAAAAGTCAAACACCCTGTCGTCTGTTAAAAACCGTTAATGGGGCTTTAAAAATAACATTAAAGCAATTCAATATATTTTGAAACTATCATCATAATCAATATATTTTGAAAGTTTTGTTATACTTGTAACCAAAGAAACTTTCTGTTCAGTACTGTATATTTTGGAGGGGATGTCTGACCGAGGCGGTAAAGAAATGCTCGGTTTGCCCGGAAGTACATGGGATCGAATCCCCCACCAATAAGTCGTAAAATTTAAGAAACGAGATTTACACTTCTGGAGGTGCCCATGGTCCTGAGGTTCTCTCAGCCTAAACCAAAATGAGTACCAGGTTAATTCCTGGGGTCAAAGGCGGCCGGGCGTAGCGCTAACCACTTTACCCCATCAAGTGCCGTGGTTACGGATAGTGGAAGCCGTTATCTTCCATCCTTCCAAGGGCCTTCATGGCCTGTACGGAGATGACTTTGTCTTTTGCTGTTACTGTATATTTTGTAATTATTTTATATCATAATCTTGGCATCGTCATTACTTGAATTTGATCTACTAATACTCATAATGTTTTTAATCGATAAAGAATACAAGGATGTTATTGTAATGACTACTCCTTATTTGGTCACCAACCACTTAAAGTGGAGTAGGTTCTCATACGGTACAACAAGGCAGCAGCTGCGCCTCATCGGATAAATGGGAATCAATCGAAAACAAAACGAACGGTGCATCTAAACAGGAATGGAGTCGCAGACACAGTGCACGTTCAAGAACAAAAGGACCGACATAATGGACTGGGTCCTGGAAAGAGACATCAGGAAGACATGTTGTGCTGTAAAACGGACTGCTGCTTAGGTCACTTGCTTCCTATGCTCCAGACTTTTCCGTGGTATTGAAAAAAATTAGAGTTGTGTCGGTAAATTTCATGACACGTTATGAGTAGGTAAAGGATAAATAGGTACGAATATATTAGAATACAAACGTATTTAACTAAGGCGCAAGTGTTCTCTACCCGCACAACGAATCTGGAGTGAGAGTTGCATAAACATTAGCGATCTCAAGTATCAGAACCCCTAAAATTTATGCAACTAACTCACAAAATGTAGTGAGGCTAGATTAGAAGCCTTGTTCAAGTACTTTTGCTTTCTAGCCTACTCGCCCTCTAATGGACTCCCATTTTAGGGTAAAATTCTTGAACATCGGTGCCTCCTACAACTGTTATTGTATATAGCTGAAAGAACGGTAAAAAGAATCATTATTAATTTATAATAAAAATAATTTTTTTTGCTAGGGGCTTTACGTCGCACCGACACAGATAGGTCTTATGGCGACGATGGGATAGGAAAGGCCTAGGAGTTGGAAGGAAGCGGCCGTGGCCTTAATTAAGGTACAGCCCCAGCATTTGCCTGGTGTGAAAATGGGAAACCACGGAAAACCATTTTCAGGGCTGCCGATAGTGGGATTCGAACCTACTATCTCCCGGATGCAAGCTCACAGCCGCGCGCCTCTACACGCACGGCCAACTCGCCCGGTATACTAAAAATAAATGAAAAAAAAAAATGTCCGCACTGATGACCAATCATAGCTGAGCGTTACTGGAATGAAAGGAAAATTAATGAAACGTACTCCTTCTGTAATACTTTTTTTTTTTGCTATTGGCTTTACGTCGCACCGACACAGATAGGTCTTATGGCGACGATGGGACAGGAAAGGGCTAGGACTGGGAAGGAAGCGGCCGTGGCCTTAATTAAGGTACAGCCCCAGCATTTGCCTGGTGTGAAAATGGGACACCATGGAAGACCATTTTCAGGGCTGCCGACAGTGGGGTTTAAATCCATTAAAAGATGACCAATAACAGAATTATTTTCACCATTCATCTCTCAAGAAAATGTCAGATGATTTACTGTAATGTTCTTCAAACTTATAATGCTGAAGAGAGAGAAACACACCTCTGGCAAAGCGTGCTAGATGTGTCTTAACAGATTACAGTAGCACGAACTAAGCTTCTCTACCCGTCTCACCTTGAAACATTCCGTGACACTAATGGAGAGGTGGAGCACCCGATTGCAGCCAACAAAAAACACTGAACATGAGTAACATTACTCATAATCACCATCATCATGACTATCGTCAACTTATCATTTCTGAAAGGGAGGACGTGTTAACCGCGCGGTTTTGTCACTGGCTTGTTACCAAGGAGGCTGCCGTTCCAAACCTGGTCAGTTAATGTGCGACTTTTTTTTTTTTTTTTTTGCTATTGGCTTTACGTCGCACCGACAGATAGGTCGTATGGCGACGATGGGTCGGGAAAAGGCTAGGAGTGGGAAGGAATCGGCCGTGGCCCAGCATTTGCCTGGTGTGAAAATGGGAAACCACGGAAAACCATCTTCAGGGCTGCCGACAGTGGTGTTCGAACCCACTATCTCCCGAATACTGGATATTGGCCGCACTTAAGCGACTGCAGCTATCGAGCTCGGTTGTGGGAGTTTTAAAATGTAAAGTAACATTCCTGTGGTTCGGGTTCCGCGTCAATTTAGAGCTACGGTGGTGTTGATCACGACATGAACGGTCATTAAAAACATCAAGCTTTTGTTTCTGAAACGTATCGCGTGAGTTTATAATGCATGCGGGTTTTGTAGCTGCAGGCTTTCATCCTGGAGATAGTCGGTTCGAAACTTACTGTTGGCAGCACTGAAGATGGTTTCTCCATGGGTTTGTAATTTCATACCAGAAAAATGGTGGGGCTATATCTTAATTAATTTTTTTGCACTGGTTTAACGTCACACTCAGATGTGTTTTCCGCGGTGATGAAATAGGAAAGGCCTTGTTGAGGTTCAGGCAAGGAATTTGCCTGGTGTTAAAATGGTAAAACACGTAAAATCCATCTTAATAACTGCCAATTGCAAACTTCTCCCGAATGCAAGCTTACAGCTATACTGTACATATCACGCAGTTAGAGCTAGAGGGAGCAATTAAACCGATGCTAGAGACATCTAACAGTTGACTCGCTCGCTACCTTCATTAGGGCCACGGCCGCTATATTCCCATTTCTACCCCTTTCTCAGCCTACCTTCTCCGAAAATTGTTATGACTTAGTGCGAAGTGAAAAGAGATTAAAACGATCGAATACCCTAAGAGATAACACGTGACTTTTGTTGCTTAAAATTATACCTAAGTCAACTGAAACGGTGTCAAGCGTGAAGGCGTGCTTGGTTCACTTAGAAGCAAGTGGAATGGATTCGGGAATTTCAAAATTTTGAAACGTGACTACTACTTGAAAATGACATAAGCCGTGTATTTCACATAGCTTAATATACGAATGAGCATTTTCCAGGAACAGTAATTCTAAAACACCTTGCACTTACCTTCCACGATCCCATGGGCTGACATAGCCTGGTATTTTTTAATTACCCTTCCATCGTAATTGAGCTTCACAGTTAATTTGTCCGTAGACCAATATGTGCAAGTTATTTAATACGAAGCACAATATAGATAAAATAGTTTATAAAATTGCTTGATAGCTTAAAAATAAGAGTGTGTTTATTATGCTCGGTAAATCACACCGAACTATCGAACCATGTATCCTGAAATTTGTAATAATAATAATAATAATAATAATAATAATAATAATAATAATAATAATAATAATAATAATAATAATAATAATAATAATAATAATAATAATAATAATAATAATAATAATTGTTTTACGTCCTACTATCCCTTTTTATGGTTTTGGGAGACGCTGAGGTGCCGTAATTTTATCCCGCAGGAGTTATTTTACATGTCAGTAAATATACCGACACGAGACTGAGGTATTTGAATTCGTTCAAGTACCCCAGGACTGAGCCATGATCGAACCTGTCAAATTGGGCTCAGAAGGCCAGCGCTGTACCTTCTGAGCTACTCAGCACGGCTACTGATATTTGGTATTAGTCTACCATATATAGGCCTATTTTGATTTTGCAATATTTAACCGTTTCATAAGCCTCCGTGGCTCAGACGGCAGCGCGTCGGCCTCTCACCGCTGGATAACGTGGTTCAAATCCCGGTCACTCCATGTGAAATTTGTGCTGGACAAAGCAGAGGCGGGACAGGTTTTTCTCCAGATACTCCGGTTTTCCCTGTCATCTTTCATTCCAGCAACGCTCTCCATTCTCATTTCATAGCATTTATCAGTTATTAATAATCACCTTGGGAGTAGCGAGCCCATTGCAATAATAGCCTATATCTGGTTCATTCATTACATCCCTGACCCGGCCAAGGACTGGAAAAGGGATTGTAGGTTTTCATTTTCAACCGTTTCATAATGGTGGCCACCATTATGTAGATATGTACGGAACTTATCCATATTTTATGAGCTAAATGTTAAGGTAATGGTTAAACAGGTAATTCTACAACAAATTGAAGGCCAGCATGTGCACTTAGAATTCTATACAGAAAACGTCATACGAATTTATTCCTCCATCCTAATGTTTCCCCAGAAATTTACGCTTTTAATTTGTATCCAGTACGCCTACTGGTGCAAGTTTAACCATCCTCATAGTGCGTCACTGTATGAGGAAAATTTTGCGAGTTTGTTTATATTTCACAATGCCATCTCAAATGCTATGGGAACTTTACACGAGAAGAGTATGAAATATTTTAAAAAATGCATTTCTGACCAAAAACTGCTGTATATTCCCCTGTTCCGCACAGGCCGACATGTTCCCTTGAACTGTTTCGTGCTCACATGTGCTATGGCAGGATGTGGACTAACCAAATGATAAACTGAGTTTACTTTATCACAGAAATAGACGTGCATCCCGTGGCTCTACCAAAGAGGAATCATAAAAGCAAGGAGTAGCAGTCTTCGCGCGTTTACGGCCTGCGTGTTGGTACGCATGGCTACACATCGGCAGTAAAAGAAATTGCTCCGTTTCGTGCTCGTTGCTTGCCGCCTAATATGCGCACTTCGCAGAAACAGCTCAAAACATAGTTGGACCAACGCAGGATATTCTGTAGTTATGCGAAAAGCCAAAGAAAGTTATAAACATAACTAACTAACTAACTAACTAAGTAAATAAATAAATAAATAAATAAATAAATAAATAAATAAATAAATAAATAAATAAATAAATAAATAAATAAATAAGTAAATAAATAAATAAATAACTCATTCAGAAATATTCATTATAGGCCTACAAATGGTTATCCTATTGAATATGTAGTTTGCATGATTATTATTATTATTTTTTGCAAGTTGCTTTACGTCGCACCGACACAGAGAGGTCTTATGGCGACGATGGGATAGGAAGGGGCTAGGAGTGGGAAGTAAGCCTCCGTGGCCTTAATTAAGGTACAGCCCCAGTATTTGCCTTGTGTGAAAATGGGAAACCACGGAAAACCATCTTCAGGGCTGCCGAGAGTGGGATTCGAAACCACTATCTCCCGATTACTGGTTACTGGCCGCACTGAAGCGTCTGCAGCTATCCAGCTCGGTGCATGATTACTACTACTACTACTACTACTACTACTACTACTACTACTACTACTACTACTACTACTACTACTGCTAAACCCAAATTGCCGAGATGAGTGGTTCAGACAGTTGAGGCGCTGGCCTTCTGACCTCAACTTCACAGGTTCGATCCTAGCTCAGTCCGGCAGTATATGAAGGTGCTTAAATACGCCAGTCTTGTGTTGGTAGATTTACTGGCTGTCCTGCTGGACAAAATTCCGGTACCTCGGCGCCTCCGAAAACCGTACAAGAGGTTAGTGGGACGTAAAGCAAATAAAATTATTATTATTATTATTAATATTATTATGACACCCAGATCGCGTTCGATATGTGTACTATGGGAGTTATAAGTAATGACAATTAGTTTAATATTACTTGCAATAATAACGACGGTAATAATAATAATAATAATAATAATAATAATCATAATAATAATAATAATAATAATAATAATAATAATAATAATAATAATAATAATAATAATAATAATGCTTTTACATCCCCCTAATACTTTTACGGTTTTTAAATACGCTGAGGTGCTGGAATGATTTCCCGCTGGAGATCTTTTACGTACCCGTTAATCTACCGATACGGGGCTGATTAATTTTTGGACCACCCCGGCATTGCACCTTTCTAGTGATTGCCTGTACCCGACAGGATGATTAACAAGAAGAAACATGGATATCCCAAAGATAGAAGTGTAGCTAGAATAGCATATCTCCATTGGTCCTATCGTAAGCAGGGTGTCTGCCAGGAGGCAAGGCATGGCCGGCTGAAATAGCCGGCACAAATAACGCCTCTCCGATATCCTGCGGCAGCTGTGAACTTATCTCACGACATTGTGCAGGGGGCCTTGGAGAAACATTTCTGGTCACCACACGTTAGAAGGCCTTCGTAACATTATATTACACCGAAATCCTCGTTATCACCGGAGTACGAGTAGATTACAGTAAGGGTGAGCTGACCTGTGGGGCGCAGTTGTGTATTTGTTAGTATCTTCCTCCCAACACAATAGATTCAATTCAAGGTGAATTCGGAGGCATTTAAGTGTGTTCAAATGTACTAACTCCGTGTCGTTGGTTTTCGGCGTGTTAAAGATATTGTAGGGAAGAAAATTTCGGAGTGTTTGGAAATTGTTTTATGTCCTCCTGTGGAGTAAGACAAAAAATGAGTAATTTTGATCGTTACACGGAACGTACGATGATGATGATGATGATGATGGTGATAACTAGCCAGTCCCATGGTGTAGGATTAGCGTGTCTAACACTTATCCGGTGATCCCGGATCAGGTCAGGGATTTTTACCTGGACCTGAGTGTTGGTTCGAGGTCCACTCAGCCTACGTGATTACAATTGAGGAGCTATCTGAAGGTGAGATCTCGGCCCCGGTCTAGAAAAACCAAGATTAACGGCCGAGAAAATTCGTCGCGCTAACTGCGCGTCACCTCATAATCGGCAGGCCTTCGGGCTGAGCAGCGGTCGATTGGTTGGGCAAAGGTCCTCGGGGTCGGCAGTGCCAGGAATTATTATTATCATTATTATTATTATTATTATTATTATTATTATTATTATTATTATTATTTCTTTCTTCGTCATGCCTATTCATAGACTCCGTTTGAACTTGTTCGTTGGCCTAATGATTTTCGCCTTATCCTCTCAAAATTATTATTATTATTACTTCTTAATTTAATGAGTTTCACGTCCGGCTATTGTACGGTTTTCGGAGACTACAAGATGCCAAAAATTAAGTTCCACAGAAGCTGTAAGATATTTGAGCATCTTCAATTACCACATGACTAAGCCGGGATCAAGCCCGCGAATCTCAGAATCTCAGAACGTCAGCGCTCTACTGTCTGAGCTAAAGAAAACTTTGTAGGTATACGAGCTTGAAGTTCCACCATTGTGTATGGTTACTCAAAATGAGGGATTTTACCTGGGTATTCACAGCCTTCTTCATTATGGCCCTTTCTTGACTACGTAGTGTCTGAAATAATATGGATTAAGCTTAGTTTCCTTCTTCTTTTTCTTATTAATCTGTTTACCCTCCAGGGTCGGTTTTTCCCTCGGACTCAGCGAGGGATCCCACCTCTACCGCCTCAAGGGCAGTGTCCTGGAGCTTCAGACATTGGGTCGTGGGATACAACTGGAGACGATGACCAGTACCTCGCCCAGGCGGCCTCACCTGCTATGCTGAACAGGGGCCTTGCGGGGATGGGAAGAATGGAAGGGATAGACAAGGAAGAGGGAAGGAAGCGGCCGTGGCCTTAAATTAGGTACCATCCCGGCATTTTCCTGGAGAAGAGGGAAAACACGGAAAACCATTTCCAGGATGGCTGAGGTAGGAATCGAACCCACCTCTACTCAGTTGACCTCCCGAGGCTGAGTGGACCCCGTTCCAGCCCTCGTACCACTTTTCAAATTTCGTGGCAGAGCCGGAAATCGAACCTGAGCCTCCGGGGTTGGCAGCTAATCACACTAACCACTACACCACAGAGGCGGACTAAGCTTAACTTTACGGCCGGATACCTCTCCCGATACCAACCCTATGTGGAGGGGTGTATTCACTATTGTATGTTTATGTTGTGTTTTGCAGCGTGATGAGTTGTATGAAAATGAAGATGTGTATTAAGACGATCATAAGCAGCGAGTCCCCAAGCTGGAGAAATTAACGAAATACTTTTAAAATCTTTGTCCCAGCTGGGAACAGAACCCCGGACCCTATGAATCGAAGGCCAGTGCCCTGACCACTGAGCCAGGGAGGTGGAATTCCTTGACAGCATTCAAACTGCTGACATATTCAGTTCATTTAAACTGAGGGACTGCCCCTTCGAAGCAAGCTATCCTACAAAGCATTTCTTAACAATCCAACGCTTATTTCCTCGCTCGCTTGTGCTAAAATTGCTGACGTAAAAACTGAACGAACTCTTATGCGGAAGAATCGATGCCAGTCTTTGTATACGTCGCCCCCTGCTATCGCCTTTCACAGTAAAATATTGCATATTTAGTATAAATATTTCGTATACACACTTTGTCAAAGTACTTGCAAAGTTCTGTTATACAGGTTGTACCAGGGGGAATCAAAATCAATCATCAATGATCTGCATTTAGGGCTGACGTCCAGGTGGCAGATTCCCTATCAGCTGTGTACCTAGCTTTCCTTTAAATGTCTTCAAAGAACTTGGAAATGTAAAGAACAGTTCCCTTGATAAGTTATTGCAATCCATTACTCATCATCTTATAAATGAATATTTGTCTCGATTATGGGAAGAAAAAAGTTAATTTGAACGTGGAATAAGTCGAGAAAGACATGTTTGAATGTAAACGGTTTGTTTTTATTGTAGATCCAATTTTTCAACTTTGTTTCTCGATCAGTATATGGTGTAGTATGATGGATGCCAAGCTATGGACGTATGCAGGGGCACAGCAACTGCGATTTTAGCAACGTATTTTGTCAGAACTACTCGAGAACTTTCCTTTGGCTCCACGACTTGTTATCGTCAGCATGACGGAACCACTCTTCATTACTGGCATTGGTCAGTGGAGCATAATAATCGTTGGATTGGTCGTAACATTATGTTTCCCCTGCCACCTGGATCTTCAGACCTCAATCCCTTACATATTTGTTTATTGGGTTGGGTGAAGGGTACGCACCACAGAAGAAAAGTTAATAAAAGTTAATACCGAGCAAGCGGCCGCGCAGTTTGGGTCACGTAGCTATCAGCTTGCATTCGGAAGATTGTGGGTTCGAGCTTCACTGCTGACAGCCCTGAAGATGGTTTCCCATTTTCACACCATGCACATTCTGGGACTATATCTTAATTAAAGCCACGGTCACTTCCATCCCACTCCTAGCCCCTCCCTATCTCATCGTCGCCATAAGGCCTGTCTATTCGGTGTGACGTCAAGCAAAATATCTTTAAAAAGTAAAATTAATACACGAGACAAGCTGGTTCGCGTACACAATGGACGCTTTTGCAGGCCTACAGGAATGTCACGATCATTTTCCACAGTTCATCTTCTTTAACGAGCTGAAAAACTGCTTTGAGGTAGACAGTGGATAAATTTTTTCTCACCGGACCACAAAATGACTCGAAATGAAGCGAAAAGGTTGTGTTATTGAATGTGTCTTGTAATATTGTTGTTATTTCCAGAAGAACACGGACCTTTTTATTAGAACAGGTCTATCTGGACGACAACTATTCGGTATAGATCCTATGTTCATATGAATATTTTTGTACACAATGACTAACATAGTACTATGATCCTCCAGAATATTACCCTTCCCTCCTGGGAGACCGGTAGGAATTGACAAGCAGATTTACCGTAATTTGTATTCAATAGTGTCATTTGAAATAATTCTAAAGCCATCGAAGTGTAATCATTTGTAAATCTTTGGTAAACCTTCAAGATGATGTGCACCTTCCTTTTGGTCATCCTTGTGCTCGGGGACTTAATTTTCAGCCAATTGGTTTTGTTTGCTATCGTTTTGGCGTCGCACTAACTCAGGGTTTCTTCGAGGATTGGAGAGAAATGGGCTAGTAAACCAACCGTGCCTTCAATTTAGGGTAATTTCCCAGCCAGCATTTGCCTCATGTGAAAATGGTAGACAACGAAAAATCATCTTCAGGGCTGCTGATGGTGGGATTTCAACCCACCATCTCCCGAATGCAAGCTTACAGCTACGCAACACGTGCCATTCAGCCGATTATGACGATGATGACTGTTCCTTTCCGGGGCCAAACATCGTGACTTCAGCGCTTTTCAATCATTTTTAATGTCAGAGTATTTACGAAAATGGAGAGTGACATAAATTTGAGGGATCTGTCTCACAGTACTAAAGCAGAATTCTAAATACAGCTTTGCAAGCAAAAGATCTGACTACGTATTACGTTGGCTTTTACCTTAATGAGTTTCCTTGTTTGACGGCACGAGGCGCTTCCAGACATCAATACTGACCTAGAGACAGTTTAAGTAGAAACTACTTCTCTGTGACTATCTTACACGTTATTGTCGCCGACGTTTTATATAAGGATAGACGTTTGCCGTCAAGTTTACCGTTATCGTGTTCAACTGCCCGGCGTGGGCCTGGAACCTGTGCAAACAGAAGCTTGTAGCTGGGTTGAGTTACTAAGACTGCAAAGCGCTGGCCTTCTGAGCTCAAGTTTAAGGGTTCGATTCCGGCACAGTCTGGCATGTTGAACTTTAATAGTGTTCCTTCCTTACATTTACTGTGCATATTATTCAAATGAGATTCTAGGGTAATAATACAAGCTGACTGTTAACTCGGCAATATTCACGACTGTCGATCTAATTGCACCAACAACAAAAAACGTCAATGTTAACACAATTCTTCTTCGTCTTCTTCTTTGTCTCTGCCACTTTTTCCCAACTGAACAGGTAGTGGATTCGACGTGTGCCACATATAAGGACTTCACTCTGCCTCATGGCTTGATGTCAACCGTATTTCGAGAGATGTATTGCGTATTTGTGTGATGTTTGGCAGTATGTTGTATTGTGTGTAGGCTATATGAAGAGGGGTGTAAAAAAACAAACTTTAACACCCAGTTTTTGAGTCAGAAAAACTAACCACACGCGGATAATATCCTCAATCTGACCGGGAATCGAAGGTATGGGTATCCCAATGAATTTTTCAATAATAATAATAATAATAATAATAATAATAATAATAATAATAATAATAATAATAATAATAATCCGGCTTCTTGGTTTAATTGTTAGCATAATGGCATTCGGTTCGGAGGGTCGCAGTTTCAATATCTCGCCAGACAGGCGAGTTTAGTCACATTCGGTTCATTCCTCTTGCTCGGATATTTGCAATCGTCTTAAAACACATCTTACCGGGCGAGTTGGCCGTGCGCGAAGAGGCGCGCGGCTGTGAGCTTTGCATCCGGGAGATAGTAGGTTCGAATCCCACTATCGGCAGCCCTGAAAATGGTTTTCCGTGGTTTCCCATTTTCACACCAGGCAAATGCTGGGGCTGTACCTTAATTAAGGCCACGGCCGCTTCCTTCCAACTCCTAGGCCTTTCCTATCCCATCGTCGCCATAAGACCTATCTGTGTCGGCGCAACGTAAAGCCCCTAGCAAAAAAAAAAAACACATCTTTATCTATACTGTCTCACTATCAACTACCAAGGAAACACGCAATAGTGAATAGATCCTTCCACATAGGATTGGCGTTTGGAAATGCATGCGGACGTATAAATACGCTTAATCCACAGATAATTGGAAGAAGGTCCAGAAAATAATAATAAAATATAATAATAATAATAATAATAATAATAATAATAATAATAATAATCATAATAATAATCTTTCTTAATCTGCTTACCCTCCAGGGTTGGATTTTCCCTCGGACTCAGCAAGGGAACCCAGCTCTACCGCCTCAAGGGCAGTGTCCTGGAGCTTGAGACATTGGGTCGGGAGATGAAACTGGGGAGAATGACCAGTACCTCGTCCAGGCGGCCTCACATGGTATGCTGAACAGGAGACTTGGCGGGGGATGGGAAGATTGGAAAGGATAGACAAGGAAGAGGGAAGGAAGCGGCCGTGGCCTTAAGTTGAGTACCATCCCGGCATTTGCCTGGAGGAGAAGTGGGAAACCACGGAAAACCACTTCCAGGATGGTTGAGGTGGGAATCGAACCCACCTCTACTCAATTGACCTCCTGAGGCTGAGTGGACCCCGTTCCAGCCCTCGTACCTCTTTTCAAATTTCGTGGTAGATCCGGGAATAAAACCCGGGCCTCCGGGGGTGGCAACTAATCACACTAACCACTACACCACAGGGGCGGAATAATAATATAGCAATATTTGTATGTTTCGGTGGGGTTGTCTGAAGGTAGGATATGATTTCTGTGTCGTAAAAGCTAATATTGTATCCACTCCTTTATCGAATGCGAACCTTTGTGACAAACTTCAGGTTCGTTTGCAGCACAGAGTGTATTCACTCCTAGCCCTGTGTAACGAGTATAAAAGAGCGGAATGAGCATGTTTTCACGGTCAATGTCGATAAGGAGGGGAAAGTTGCTGCTAACGTGGTGGAAAGGTGGCGCTAATCCTGCTCTCGGTCAAAGGACGAAGTCCAACTACAATGAGCAGCCCCGGCTTGCCAATTTTCCAGCGTTTAGCTTCTCGATTCATGAACTGCACAATGCTTGATGTTACCACAGACCCCTCTACTCTCATTGGAATTGTCAGCCAGGCGTGCATTCTCTTTGAGAAGTGCTGTCTCTTTAGGAAAGAGGGGGAAAAGGCACCCTAAAACTTAACACTTTTATATCGCCTCATATTCTCCAGAGAATTTGATGGTGTCGACGGAAAAATTATTATTATTATTATTATTATTATTATTATGATTATTATTATTATTATTATTATTATATTATTGTATAACAAAGAAGGAGGCTTAAATTAAATATCCGTTGCTCAGTGGCACAGATGGGCTTATTGGTGATATTATCATTGTTATTATCATTTCCGAGAACTCGTACATTTTAAACTTAACTCTCCGTTACAGAAGTGCTCCGAGACTAAACTGGTGGGTTCGATTCTTACTCATTACAGTGGTTTTAAAGACGCTCAAATGCGCCAGCGCAAGAACAGAGTGATTACATATTAGCTCTACAAATTATTTTCCTTTTATAGAATTTGCTTTACCTTGCACCTACTCATATAAGTCTTACTGCGACGATGGAAGAGGAAAGGGATAGGCATAGAAAGGATATGACAGTGGCCTTAATTAATTATTTGCCTAATTTCAAAATGGGAAATAACGGAAAACCTACTTCGAACCCACTATCTCCCGAATGCAAACAGACAGTTAGGTCACTCTATATTCTGTACAAAAGTCTGATTACAAAACAGTTTTGAATAGGAAAATATACCCGGAAAAGGAGGCTACCGTTTGTTTAATATGTATTTAATATTTGAATAAATGTTCAGCATCCAAATTGTTCATCCTCATGATAATGATAATATATCCCCATTTAGAAAATCTATCACGTGCTCTGGACATGGACTTCTGTGTGCTTTTGAAATAGAGCTCAATGTGGGCTATTTATCGACGGAGTGTGTGATTCCGTTTGATCTTTGCATGAGTCATAATCTGCGCTGGTCTAATACTGTTGGTGATAATGAAAAGGCTACTCCAGATTTACCTATTCGCTTTATTAATAAGAGTAGAATTTTACAAGTGTTTTTTTTTTTTGCTAGTGGCTTTACGTCGCACTGACATAGATAGGTCTTATGGCGACGATGGGATAAGAAAGGCCTAGGAGTGGGAAGGAAGCGGTGGTGTGAAAATGGGAAACCACGGAAAATCATCTTCAGGGCTGCCGGCAATGGGATTCAAACCCACTATCTCTCGGACGCAAGATCACAGCCACGCGGCCCTAACCGCACGGCCAACTCCCCCGGTACAGGTGTTTTTAACATCAGAAAAGTTATTATTACATTTCAATGTGAACGACGTTTTTCAGCAAATTTTAAACGATTTTACCGACTTCGTGACTGACTGGTGAACGTTGAGATGTTCGGTTCAGAGGGTTCGGGATTCGATTCCAAGCCGGGTCGGGGATTTTAATTGCGTCTTATTAATTCTTCGGGCTCGGGCACTGGCTGTTTTTGTTTGTCCCAAAACTCTTCTCTCCATATTCCCACAACACAGGCATTAGGAATGGCATTCGGCCGTAAAACAGATCCAAATCCACGTGTATGATACAGAACGCACCCGCGACCCCATAGGGAGTGGGAAAGTAGTAGAAGGAGAAGAAGCAATAATGTTGTTTATATGTCCCACTAATTACTAACTGACGATTTTCTGAGACATCGACGTGCCGGAATTTTGTCCCGCATGAAATATTATATGTGCCAGTAAATCTACCGACACGAGACTGGCACATTTGAGCACCTTCAAATACCACCAGGCTGAGCCAGGTTCGAACCTGCCAATTTGGGATCAGAAGTCCAGTGCCTCAACCGTCTGAGCCACTCAGTCCGGCAGGAGAAGAAGTAGATTGTGAACTTTTTGCTCTCGGTTCTGATCTCCTCAGTCTTTCGTCAAATAAAAATGTAATATTCTTTCCTCTGTATATTTAGCGCTCCTGCATCACCGGATTTCACACAAGCTAAGTAAACGACCCTCTTGATCAGAATACCACAAGTCACAGAATATGAACAAGGGAAAACAATAAGAACTATTACCGAGCCAATGGCTACGCGGTTTGCGTCGCGTAGCTGTCAGCTTGCATTCGGGAGAGAGTTGGTTTGAACCACACTGTCGGCAGCCCTGAAGATGGTTTTCCGTGATTTCCCATTTTGACACCTAAATTAACACTAAGGCCGCTTCCTATCTTACTGTCTTCATAATACCTATCTGTGTCGGTACGACGTAAATCAAAATTGTAATATGCGGCCAGTATCCAGTATTCGGGAGATAGTAGGTTCGAACCCCACTGTCGGCAGCCTTGAAAATGGTTTTCCGTGGTTTCCCATTTTCACGCCAGGCTAATGCTGGGCTGTACCTTAATTAAAGCCACGGCCGCTTCCTTCCCACTCCTAACCCTTTCCTGTCCCATCGTCGCCATAAAACGTATCTGTGCCGGTGCGACGTAAAGCAACTAGCAAAAAAAAAAAAAAAAAATGTAAAAAGAACTATTTCTACTTCCAAATGGAGTAAAAAATAAGACACTGCATTTACCACGAGGTCATAACAGGTGACTATTTAACCGGAAGTAACTGAATGTAACATGATCGCTAAAAGATAAGCGAAGTCGTAGCGAAGATTACGGAGCGGAAGACGTTCTGCCAAGTGCATCCGCTGGAGTCATTATTGCACGAGGCTAACTGTACGCGTTAATGGGAGAGCCATGTATTGCGGCACGTAAAGTGGGACTGAACGGGACTCGCGTCATGCTGGCTTCGATCCTCGGGCAGTGCGGGCTGGCCTACTACCCGCTAAGAGCTTTATGGTTCTCGAGTATAGCAACTTGACGTTCACACAGAAGGCGAGCCGCAGGGGACTGAAAACACACTCAACGGCAATCGGGGTTTGAACTCCTTCCCCACGCAGTCAAAGACAACTACACTCTACGCTTTGCCTTATCGACGTCCGTAAGGATTACTATAGGCTCAATGTGGCTGTTTTTTAAGTTTGAGATTTTGGAACAAAAGTGGCCAATTTTAAAGTTTCTGAAGAGACATTTCATCACACTTACCGGTCCCTTTAACTGGCCACGCCCACTGCAATTTTAATTTTCCTCCAAAATTACTCTTCTAAAATTCAAAACGCTCCAAACAAAACAGTTTTACCCTGATTAGTTTCAAACTTAGCACAAACGCGTGTCTACTGCTACTACTACTACTATAATAAATTTAAAGCCCGGATTTTTATGCAGAAGCAGGTTAGACTGCAAACTAATTTGGTTAGTAGGAAGTGTCGGCCACCCGCTCTTCCGTAATGTAGCAAGAGTAACGTAAGTTATAGGGGTTCTATTGGGCCGTACCCCTAATGTTTATGCAAACCCCATAGCATAGTCGTTGTGAAGGTAGAGTATATTTGCTACTCGCTTCAGTAAGTTTGCATTCTAACCTATTAATGCATAACAATCCGGGCTCTAATAATAATAAAAATAGTACTAAAAACATTCCAACTTACGAACCTACTGTTGCACTGGGGCGAATCATGGGTAATTTCACGATTGAAAAAAGCCTAAAAACTAAGAACTTGAATGTTTCAACATTTGCAGTCGATGAAATTAAATCATGGTTTCCTTGTAGGAACCTTATTTTTGATGTAGGCCAAAGACAGGCATTTATACAAGTAGAGGCATATGCTTCCCCTAGTGCACCGTCACTGCATTGTCCTACATAGGAGGCTTGCAGTGGTGTCTCAACGGCGCACTAGCCGCCAGTGTCTTGGAAAGGTGTAGCAATCCAACTGATGAGCCCACTTCTACACTGGGGCGAAACGCTGGTAATTTCACCATTGAAAAAGCCTAAAGAATAAGAGTTTTAATAATAATAATAATAATAATAATAATAATAATAATAATAATAATAATAATGATGATGATATGCCAGTGAATGCTTAGTACTCAATTACAAACTTGAAAGATTGTAAGTACTAGAAAGAGAAATTAGAAGAAAAATAGTAGGCCCTCTAAAAACTATAGAATTTTGGGAATTAAGAAGTAATAACGAAATTTATCAGAACGTAGAATACATATCTATAAAAGTACGGAAGGGGAGACTGCTATTTTTTGGACATATTTACAGAATGTACGACAATAGACTAACCAAAAAGATCTTCACGTATCTTTGGAAGAAAAAAGTCAACAACCACCTGGATTCAAGAGATCAAAAAGACTTGGAAAGAAACAACATCAGAGAAGAAGAAGTAATGGAAAGATAAGTTTTAAGGGAGGGAGGTAAAGAATACCGGCACAAAGTGTTCTGAAGAAAGAAAAAAGAAACATAGTGAAACAATGAAGAAATATTGGAAGAAAAGGAAGGAACAACAACAAAGGATTAAGAATTGAAATTGGACCGTGGTCCCTAGTAGGCCCTAACGCAATAATAATAATAATAATAATAATAATAATAATAATAATAATAATAATAATAATAATAATAATAATAATAATAATAATGGTAATATCACCGATAAGGCTCAGATGTACCACTTAGCAATGGATATTTAATTTAAGTCTCCTTCTTTGCTATACAATTGGATTTCATAAAATTATTGAAGTAATTTATTTTATTTTTATTTTGTACAAGTTGCTTTACGTCGCACCGACACATATACGTCTTATGGCGACAATGGGATAGGAAGGGCTAAGAATTCTTGAGGAAGCGACCGTGGTCATTATTAAGGTACAACCCCAGCATTTGCTGGTGTGAAAATGGGGAACCACGTGTAACAATCTTCAGGGCTGCCGACAGTGGGATTCGAACCCATCATCTCCCGAATGCAATCATACAACTGCGCGCCCCTTACCGCACGACCAATTCGCTTGGTAACATTAATATTTCACTGTAGGATATCCATTACTAGCTTCATCTTATTCATTGTTTTATTATTATTGTTTTATATAAATCCATATAATAATAATAATAATAATAATAATAATAATAATAATAATAATAATAATAATAATAATAATAATAATAATAATAATAATAATAATAATAATAATAATAACACACTGTTCTTATATCAGACAAAAAATAGACATGAAGCAGCATAACGACCGTATACACGGTAAAATTTTAATGATACAGTTCCTGGTATAGGATGGATAGTAACAGAACTTCTGATAGAAGCCTGAATGTTTTATTGTGGAACAGATCAATAAGAAAGAGAGATCTCTAAGTTACTAGGATGCGTGATGTTCAGACATTCTTGTATTCTTAAGTTGTTTCCACTGTAGCAAATTTACTTCCCCACTTCTCAAAATCTGTGTAAGACTCCGATTAATTAGAGACCATATTCTTCAGAGTGAATGTCAGAATATGAAAACATTTCCAGAGTTGTCCGTCGGATATACCCGCTAACATGGACATTATAACCAGGAAAGGTCTACAGCTTTATTATAGACTGTTGCGTCTTTCAGCGTTCAGTTTACAAGCCTCTGTGCCACCACAATCCTAACAACATGCTACCTGTATGGTCACGTTTAGTTCGACAGTATACCTCTTACCATGAATCATTATAAACTGAGGTCTAACAATCGTCACCTTGGTTTCCCTCTACTTCTCTTGCCCTCTACGACCAGCACATAATTTTCCTTGTTGGCTTATCCTTCTCCATTCTCAAATGACCCCACAACCGAACCGAGTTTGATGATGATGATGATGCTTGTTGTTTAAAGGGGCCTAACATCTAAGGTTATCGGCCCCAAGAACCGAGTTTATGTACACACCTTTATCCACTGTGCTCATTCCTAACTTAGCCTTTGTCTCCTCATTCCGATTACCTCCTGGCATTGTTCTCGCCTGCTTGTACTAGCAGTCATTCTCGCTACTTTCATCCATGTTACAGTACTTCTAATTTATGAATAAGGAATGAAGAGTCCACCTAGATTTCACCCGTACAACAAAGTCCGTCTGAAAATAGACCATTGCAAGGGTAGATGGTATTCGGGGTAGTTACAAAGTAGGAAAGGACCGGATCACGAGAGTGGTGACATTTTTTTTTTTTTTTGCTATTTGCTTTACGTCGCACTGACACAGATAGGTCTTATGGCGACGATGGGATAGCAAAGGCCTGGGAATTGGAAGGAAGCGGCCGTGGCCTTAATTAAGGTACAGTCCCAGCATTTGCCTGGTGTGAAATTGGGAAACCACTGAAAATCATCTTCAGGGCTGCCGACAGTGGGGCTCGAACTCACTATCTCCTGATTACTGGATACTGGCCGCACTTAAGCGACTAGTGGTGACATTTTAATATATGGGATGTCACATAAAAGATGACTGGGACCTTACTCTTGAGAATTGAGCAGTTCAGAACTTCTTTTCAGAAACTCAGAAAACTTTTGTCAAGCCGTGACCTTTCCGTTACACTACGGACTGTGCTACGTCTTAAGTATCCTACTATACGGTGTTGAGGCATGGACACTAACTAAGGGCATCTGCAAGAGATTGCAAGCATTTGAAATGTGGACGTACTGAAGGATGCTGAAGATACCTTGGACAGCTAAAATAACCAATATAAAAGCTTTGCACCCTATGAAGAAAAGAACCAGAAATTCTCACTACCATCAAGAGAAGGTCATATGATGCGGAACAGTGAATACTACCTTCTACGAGTATTAACTCCAAGAGAAAATTAATGGGAAACGTCGTCCACGGTGAAGTAGAACATCATGGCTAAGCAACCTGAGACATGCGTTTGGGGTGATGAAGTTTACTCTGTTCAGAACAGCTGTCAACAAATAGCAGATCGTGTTACTGATCGCCAAAATTCTGCAAGACGAAGACGAAGAAGAACGACAGTTTGACTTCTTCTTTACAGAATACCTTTTATTGCAACTACCAGCTCACTGCATTAGCTTTAATGTACCGTGATGTGGTTTATTTTCACTTACTATATTACCATCCCTGGAGAACACACATCCTAAATGCTTGAAATGATCCAGCTGTTCCTGTTTTGTATTCCCGAATCCTCTTAGGTTTCTTCCCTACTGACATCACTTTAGTCTTGAAAATGCTGATTTTATATCATACTCACTGCGCCTCTCTACAGGCTGGAAGATTTGAGATCTAAGCAATGCAAATAAGCTTGTTGTTTTACGTGAATGTTGATGTCATGATCATAACCACGATACATCCTAATTTGCGAGGTATTCGAGCCACATGGACAAGAGTTTTCATTTCTAAAATCCCACACCCACTGTCCGGGATCGAATCAAAACCAACTTGATGAGAAGTCAGTGGCAATGCCACTCAACTACTAGACGTCGGTGGTTATTTACATTTCTCCAGGTTCCTTGCTTCAGTGTAAGAACAAATGATCTACATACGTACAATAATGAGGATACTTTCTCTAAAGATTTAATAGCAAAAAGGTGAAGACACAAGGGCGGATATAGAAATAAAATATATAATAACCTTTTTTCAAGCATTTATGTATTAAATTTCTCATTTATGGTAACATTTGTGTTCGGTCGACAGAAAATTGCTTGAATTTCTCATTATATTAAGGGCCGATGACCTAGATGTTAGGTTAAACAACAAATAAGAAAAACATCTTTATATTAATACTGACATACAATCAGAACAAGCTAAGAGACACTGCAGCACAGATGTGTCTGGGCTATTTGTGCGAAATGCGACTGTGAAACTGCCCAACAATTAATCCACCACATTGGTAACGACAGGCCAATACGAACATTCAAGGAGTCAAAACTTCCCATACGCGTCTGATGAAGGTGTTGAATGCATTGACGGCCTGGATATGGAGATCTGATCGTATGAGCTTGTCATCTCAAAAGTTTTTAACTGGTACATTTTGTATATAGACTTTTTAAATAGCACTTTAAATTTCATTTTAAACAACTTATTAGCATTCTTATTTCACCACACCATGAATAAATATGTTCCAGGGTTTGAAGAAAACCTAGCCGAAGTTTAATGCCCGAATATGTGGAAAAAAGGATGTGATCATTGAAATAAATACCAATTTGAAATAAGTGGCAGTTGTACCAGTTACTAAGTACCCCTTGCCCTTGCTTAATGACCATTCTAATGCAGAGCGGGAAACTCCAAGGATCAAGCGGACACTCCACACCTTTATTTCATCATTCCTGAACTGCTTTTGTTGGGTGAACTATAAGTGAATTATACGTATAATTTAGTGTCTTGATACGGAAGTGTTATCAACTAATAATTGCGTGCACTACAGCAGCTACAGACACAATACAAAACGGACGAATGGCGAAGAAAATATGTTATAGTACTACTCAAAGGAAAGTTCAGAGAGACGTCGAGGAACACTCATGAATAAAGGTGGCGAACTAACCTTCAGTGTGGAGAAGTAATGAAGTGTCTTCATGAGGTGAAGAAGTGAATTTGCGAGAAAGACTCACTATTCCTCCTCTTCCGTCGCTTTTACCGCACCATGGTGTGGTGTGAACTATGTCGCCCATATAGACGTAGCCCTGTTTTACTGCCAGATACCCTTTCTAATGCCAAGGCTGTGTTGAGGGATGTATTCGCTATCTTTGTTGGCGCATTTTGTGTTTATATGAAGAGCTGTGTACTGAGACACACACTAATTCCCCGAACAGAGCTATTCCAGATGTGGCTCAAATCCAAGACACGGCTGAGAATTGAAAGCGGTACCCTCTGAACCGAAGGCCACGATACTAGCCGTTCAGCTAAAGACGTGGAGGAGACTCACTGATTTTTAAAATTCACTCCGAATATTTAGGCAAACTTTACACCAGAGGCTACAATTCCATTACAGAAATGTCGGCTCAGCTAAAAAAGTGGTTTTATGTTATCATAGGAGAAAATGGCATGGAAACCTAAAGAAACCAGCAAGAAGTTATGAGGAAGTTATTCTTGATGAAGTTCTTCACTAAAGTAAAATGGTAGTAGTTACCTGTATTAGTAGTCGCATTATAAAATTTACCAAAGCAGGCTTAGTTTCTTTCTTTCTTAATCTGCTTACCTTCCAGGGTTGGCTGTTTCCTCGGACTCAGCGAGAGATCCCACCTCTACTGCCTCAAGGGCAGTGTCCTGGAGCTTCAGACTCTGGGGATACATCTGGGGAGGATGACCAGTACCTCGCCCAGGCGGCCTCACCTGCTATGCTGAATAGGGGCCTTGTGAAGGGATGGGAAGATTGGAAGGGATAGGCAAGGAAGAGCGAAGGAAGCGGCCGTGGCCTTAAGTTAGGTACCATCCCGGCATTTGCCTGGAGGAGAAGTGGCAAACCACAGAAAACCACTTCCAGGATAGCTGAGGTGGGAATCGAACCCAACTCTACTCAGTTGTCCTCCCGAGGCTGAGTGGACCGCATTCCAGCCCACGTACCACTTTTCAAATTTCGTGGCAGCGCCGGGAATCGAACCCAGGCCTCCGGGGGTGGCAGCTAATCACACTAACCACTACACCACAGAGGTGGTGAGGCTTATTTTACTGGGCGAATATTTGGCAAATTCAAATACCCACCCAATTTTCAAGTAAGTTCAGGTACTGAGATGTCAGCAGCCAATAGTCAAAGCTATCTCAATTCATCCTTAACAGAAAAAGCATGTTTGCTCAAATGATAGCCTGTTTGTTTGTGAATCTGACTAGGAACTAGGTCAGTGAAGGCAGGTACGTAGTACTTCTGCTCATTAATCTCTATCGCCCGGTAATCCCATTTGTGCAACATTTCAGATACATGATTTAATCCTATTAAATATCAATGTGCAAATAGCCTGGATGGATTTATAAATTATAGTTAGAATACACGTCGATCATTCTCAAATATAACTGAAAGGCTCGTAAATTCTAATCGTAAATTATTATTTAAGTTTCATTAAATATTTGATAGCTTTCAAAACTGGGAACTAAATACTTAGGAAGTACTTACTCTAGAACGTTCAGAGTGATCAAGTAACCGGTAAACTAGTTCTCTGGGTATCATTAGGATTTCATTCTATGATTTATGTCCAATGAACTTTCAAACAAAAGAATCCGATCTAGTGCCACAGTCGGTTAATTATTGGCCATTTATTCCCAGTATCGTGGGTTTGATCCCACCTGAAATCGGTGGCATTTGAAGTTGTTTAGATGTGGCTACGAGGGTAACTCAAAAAATAAGTTCCCTTGTTTTACTGCTCAGAAATAACGGAATGGAGTTCACTGTGACCTGTATTCGATAGTCATACCGATAAATTGCATACATGTCAATCAATCAATCAATCAATCAATCAATCAATCAATCAATCAATCAATCAATCAATCAATCAATCAATCAATCAATCAATCAATCAATCAATCAATCAATCAATCAATCCTGATCCGTATTTAGGAATGTAACCCACGTGGCAGATTCCCTATTGTTTGTTTACCTAGCCCTTTTCTTAATGTTATCCAGATGTGGCTAAAATCCAAGACACGGCTGAGAATTGAAAGCGGTACCCTCTGAACCGAAGGCCACGATGCTAGCCGTTCAGCCAAGGACGTGAAGAAGATTCACTGATTTTTAAAATTCACTCCGAATATTTAGGCGAACTTTACAGCAGAGGCTACAATTCCATTACAGAAATGTCAGCTCAGCTAAAAAACGTGGTTTTATGTTACCATACGAGAAAATGGCATGGAAACCTAAAGAAACCAGCAAGAAGTTATGGGGAAGTTATTCTTGATGATGTTCTTCAGTAAAAGTAAAATAGTAGTAGTTACCTGTATCAGTAGTCGCATTATAAATTTTACCAAAGCAGGCTTATTTTCTTTCTTTGTTAATCTGCTTACCCTCCAGGGTTGGCTGTTTCCTCGGACTCAGTGAGGGATCCCACCTCTACCGCCTCAAGGGCAGTGTTAGAAATGTATCAAACATCTTCCTTGGTAAAGTATTCGAATCCATAATTCCTCTTCCTATAAGCGAGTGTTTTTCCTAATTTATCCTCTTGAATTCCACCGCTGGGGTAGATCTATCAATTAATATTCCCGACCATTCGTCCATGAAGTCAGACACGTGCCTGTACACTCATTACAACAGCAGAATTTTCTTATACTAATTTGTTTCATACGTGGTACTCATCATCATCTAAATTATTTTTCCGTTTGGTGTCAGTCCATCTATCTTGTTGGTTATCTATCTGTTTGTGTTCCTAAAACTAGAAAATTGCTGGACATATTTAAACCAAATTACGTACTTAGAATATACTCATTCAGAATTGTGTTATCAGGTGGATATGACTTCAAGACCATCACATGGTGTTAGGATTTATAGGAAGATTATTCTCAGATATCTTCATAAACATTAGATCTGACAAAAGACTCCATATAACAAAGGTTTAAGAATCTTCTTCTCCTTTTCCTATAGATTTTCCCCACACCTGTGGGATCTCGGGTTCGAACTGCGTTGCACATATGGGTTTAGCCCTGTTTTATGGCTGGATGCCCTTCCTGACGCCAACCGTATATGGAGGGATGTAATCACTATTGCGTGTTTCTGTGGTGGTTGGTAGTGTATTGTGCTGTGTGAATATGAAGAGGAGTGTGTTGGGACGGACACAAACACCCAGTCTCCGAGCCAGAAGAATTAATCAGAAGCGATTAAAATCCCCGACCCGGCCGGGAATCGAACCCGGGACCCTCTGAACCGAAAGCCAGTACGCTGACCATTCAGACAACCAGTCGGACATAACAAACGTTTAAGAATACTGTAAGTTATTTCCAATACGTAAACGTATGTATCGTATGACTGATAATAACGGAGATTCTTATAAAGAAAATAGGATTTTTAGTCCAAGTCCCGTTTTACACTCGGTGTATATCACTTCAAAGTGGGTTAGTGGAAAGAACTAAAGAGCCATTTTACTCTTTTCCATAAAAGAGCTAATAAGGGAGACATCGTCTACGATGGGTTTCCTGAGCCTTCAGTCACAGCACGACGCCAGTGTTTAGACAGACAAAAATATGCGACTGAGAAGCAGGGAGAATTTCGCACAACTTCGGATCAGGAACTATACCGTATAATAAATTCGTAAATCTTCCTTATTCTGTCTCGAATTTGTTCAGCATTATCGTACTTCATGTTACTATCATGTGCATTTGGAGAGTAATTCACTTGAACACGTATTCAACGTGTGAATAGAGCCATGTAACTTCACATAAACTCATGAAGGAAACATGTAATCCACTGCAAATTCTCGTGCGAAGAACGGGTACAAATGCTCGTTAACAATAACGTTATTGTTTATACGAACTGTGGTCTTCGGAGAGTTCGAAATCTCCCGCAGGAGCAGGGACATACCGTTAGGCCCTGCAAGCTATGCAATGCAGGAGGGCCCGTATATTTAAGAGGTAAATATATAAATGTAATATCCAAGCCTAATGTCACTCAGCACAGAAATGGTCAGGGCGGTTTCGTAGACTCAGTTGAAATAATTTTTGAAAAAATTTTTTTTTTTACAATTTGTACACAGAGGAATTGCCACATGGTTGCATCTGTTAGCAGTTTATTGTGTTGAGTATAACACAGAACAGCCGTCTCTCGCAACACCATGACACCTTCCACAAAAAAGACCTACACCAAATTATTGTAAAATAATTACAGCAATAAAATCGATATCAAGCTATCATATTCTAGTTAGTAAATGGTACTTTCTTGATGTGTCGTGCACTAGAGATAGTATTATACACAAATGATTCATATCATTTAACTTTTGTCACGCATTTATTGGAAAACAGTGTATAAAGCCAATCAGAAATTGAAGTAACAATCAGTCAACTCAGTTTCGAACGAGCTCTCTTGTGCAGTTTGATATTTTTAAAATTTTTATTTTAACAGCTTTTTATTTAATTTTGTTCGTATATGTTTCTCTGTTGTAAATGAATACATTTTATCACCGAGACTTCAATATCGGTTACAGTATGTAGTTCTTTGGTTTTTTTTTAAAGTGCTATTTGTACGGGGCATCGACCTACAAAGATCTTTTGCCCCTAACTCTTTGGTTACTCAGAAATGAAACCAAATTAAGTAAGAACGTCTAAGTGGTTCGTGGTTGGCAGTTAAGCAGCTTAGCCGTTAAACCACGCTGGCAATCACATAAAACCTATTAAACATAATTTTTGTAATAATCATACAGTACCGAATAATCTCTTTGTTCATATAACTTGAACCGAGCTCGACAGCTGCAGTCGCTTAAGTGCGGCCAGTATCCAGTATTCGGGAGATAGTAGGTTCGAACCCCACTGTCGGCAGCCCTGAAAATGGTTTTCCGTGGTTTTCCATTGTCACACCAGGCAAATGCTGGGGCTGTACCTTAATTAAGGCCACAGCCGCTTCCTTCCCTCTCCTAGCCCTTCCCTGTCCCATCGTCGCCATAAGATCTATCTATGTCGGTGCGACGTAAAGCAAGTAGCATATAACTTGACAACAAATATTGACCTGCTGTAATTAAATTTATATTAATTTGTTGACAGGTTTTACATTGCATTTGAGAGGGCCCGAATGTTTATTTTGGCAGGTGGGCCCGTATCACATTCGTTACGGCCCTGCGGAGGAGTTATTTTAAGTGTGGGTAAATTTACCGAAACGAGGCTGATGCATTTGAATAACTTCAAATGCGTTCCAGTGTTCTAACATCTGAGACCCTAAGACCAATTGGAAATAACTCGAGGAAGAGAACCTTCAGGATGACTCTTTTATGTTAATCCACGGACACTGCCTTTATAAGGAGTCATTACAGCTTTCCATCTATTTGTTTATTAAACTAAAAAACGTAGTTTATTTGTACATAGGCTTGATTCCCCAGCGCAAAACCGCAGCTATTTGAATGACAGAGTGTACGATTTGTTTTGCACGCCATGCCGCCTCGTGTCGTGTCGCGGCTTTTGTAGTAATTATAAAATATCAGGGATTACTAAAAGAGAAAGCACCCTCGTATTTATGAAACATGCGAGAACAACGTGACTAGTAAAATACAGGGTAGTGAGTAATTGCTATTACAATTCCAAACGTTAGTAGAGGGCTCAGAGTACATTAAATGTTAATGGGGATCTAATGCCTTTCCTCATCAAAACATTTCAAATCGTTTTCAAGTTTCTACTATCGGTCGAACTGAAACATTTCTTTAATGTCAGCTGAAGTAAACACTGACACCACATTTTTTCACCCTGATGGAGGAGGTTGAAATGAAAATCTACAGCCTGTTTCCGGGTCAGGAATGGAATGAATGAAGCCCCATGTAATGGCAAGGATAGGAATTGTACCAGTTGCCAAAGCCTGTCGCACTCCTCTGGGGCAATGATTAATGACTGACAGATGAATGAATGAAAGAATGAAATATGACAGGGAAAACCGATGTACCCGGAGAAAAACTGTCCCGCCTCCTCTTTGTCCAAAACAACTCTCACATGGAGTGACCGGGATTTGATCTACGGAACCCAGTGATGAGAATCCGACGCGCTGCCGCCTGTGCCACTGAGGCTTCTTGCAGGAGAGTAATATTGTCGATTATTAGAAAAAACGAATTAATAGTTTTAATTTATCCCAGATGCTGTTTGTTTTACGACATAAATTGCATAATAATGCTATTGGTTTTTTACTACTCTTGGGTTTTAAGGAGAGGCTTAGATGCCAGAATTTTGTCCTACACGATTTCCATCGACACGATCCTGGCGTATTTCAGCGCCTTAAAGCACCACCGGACAGAGCCGGAAGCAAACACGCCAAATTGGGTCTGAGCTACTCATCCTGGTATATGGATTACAAGTCAAATATCCATATACTGAGAGTCTTCAAAAATTTCGAGGAATCGAACACTACCATGCAAGGTTACAATATCGGCAAGGATTACATGAAATTTTATGGTCATAATTTCAGGATTAATGCGATTATCTGTGAGTGAATATTACAACTTTGTATCTGGTTGGCCTGTGTTTGAATTTGTTTCCGCCTTGAACGTATGATTCATTTGAAGATCTGGAATGAGTGCATTCAGCCTAGAAAATATATACGGAAAGAGGGGTGGTTAAAAATACCACTCTGTTAGTGGTCTTCCAGTTGTAACAAATACTACGATAATGCCTAGTGTATACACCACTGACGCTGCTTTTCCAAACGTAGACTAATTTGCAGCACATCTGGAAGACAAAGGCAGTGGTGAGGACAAGGACGACTGTGATAATCTCTAAACAAGCGATTCCCAATAGTCAAAACTCATCCGTAGTCTTTCTGTAGAGTACGCTGCACTCTAAATTGCTGATAATCCTGTATGTATTTTGCTATGAAATTTGCTTCCAGGATAACAATGCTGTGTTCCAATACACAACCCAAAATGAACTGTCGTTGTTTACAGCGTTTACATTTTTAACTGGTAGTGAGTATTTACTGCTAGTATTAATATTTTATTTATATTTTAATTTATTTAATCTGACCCAGGGCATTCATGGTTTGCCAAATGACACAGAATGATATACAGTAATTTTTAAAAATGAAAGATGATAAATCAGATTAATCGCAATAGGTTATAACTAACCATGTTAAATAGTATTAACTCCATGTAAATGATTTCGAGGAATCGAGACGGAGTCTTTATATTAAACATACATACATACATACATACATACATACATACATACATACATTATCATTATAGACTGTTATGCCTTTCAGCGTTCAGTCTGCAAGCCTCTGTGAATTTACTAAACGTCGCCACAATCCTCGATTTGCAACTAGTGTTGTGGCCTCATTTAGTTCTATACCTCTTATATTTAAATCGCTAGAAACCGAGTCTAACCATCGTCGTCTTGGTCTCCCTCTACTTCTCTTACCCTCCATAGCAGAGTCCATTATTCTCCTATGTAACTTATCCTCCTCCATTCGCCTCACATGATTAAATACTTTTGAATAAATAAATAAATACAAATACTTCTGCCAGAAAAAGCTTTTGTAAGTCGTCATATTAGAGACAGTTTTTGTATGAGGAAAATATACGAATTATTCTTGGAACCGCCTGCTATAGCATACTGTACTTTGACGTAGGTTAAAATACGTACCAGGCAGCCAGTGGTCCCAAAGGCTTAGTTAAATACGTTTTTTGACCGGGAGAATTTGCTGCGCGGTTCGGAGAGTGTAGCATTTAGCTTGCATTCTGAATATGGTGGGCTCGACCCTTAATGTCTGCAACTCTGAAGGTGGTTTTCCATTATCACACCAGGGAAATGCTGGGTCTGTGCCTTAATTAAGTACACGGTCGCTTCTCTCCAATTTCTACCAAAGTCCTATACCATCATTGTCATAGGACCTGTCTTGAATCGGAGCGGCGTAAAACAGATAGCAAAAAAGAAAATTTAAATATTCATTTGTTTCCTAAAATAGGGTTTGATAAAACTGCTCTAGACCATGGTGTTGGACTGACGAATTAGGTTAAAGATAAGGCTCAGTTCTGTTTTAGAATTTTTTATGGTGTAAATTGGCAGATTTGCAGTAATTTGGTATTGATCCAAATACTATGGCCTTCTCAGTCCTCTCATGCTACATTTAACAGCATTCCTGGATTGACTCGCAGACACCCTATGGTCTTAAAATAATGGCTTCTAGGAATGTCGTCTATTTTAATGTATTCACAATGCCTCAGGTTACAGCCATCATTAGGTGCCCGCCCTCAAACAGACCAGCTGGGCTATAATTTCAGTTATGGGTCCCTTCTAGTAAACTCTGACCGACAGCGCACGACAAACGGGAAAGAGCCCGTTACAGTTTCCAACACTGCGCAGTCTGGAGCTGAATGTAAGCTAATTGGAGTGTTGGAAGACGCTAGAGAGCGCCTTGTCTCACCAAAGTATGCAACCCACCGTACAATACTTGACTCGTACTTCACTTCTAACTTGGGTACACGTTTGTTAATTTCCTTCGTGCACGCAATGGTTCCCGAGAGATCAGGGTGTGGTAGGGCTCGGTCCTGCTTAATAATATCTTTTTTAAATGCTTCGTAACACGTTTTTGGAATTTTCAATATATCGGGCTAGAAGAAGGTTCATAACGAGGTCTAATTTTACTTGTGATCAGAGGTAAAGTGTTGAGCTCCGTATCAAGAAATCGCTGTTTAACTTCGGCAGAAGAGATCAGATTGTTTTTTTTGTTTTTTTGCTATTTGATTTACGTCGCACAGACACAGATATGTCTTATGGCGACGATGGGATAGATAGGAAAGGCCTAGGAAGTGGAAGGAAGCGGCCGTGGCCTTAATTAAGGAACAGCCCCGGCACTTGCCTGGTGTGAAAATGGGAAACCACGGAAAACCATCTTCAGGGCTGCCGACAGTGGGGCTCGAACCCACCATCTCCCGATTACTGGATACTGGCCGCACTTAAGCGACTGCAGCTATCGAGCTCGGTAATCAGATTGTTGAAGAGTGGTAAAAAGCCCATTCAGTGCTCCATGTCGTATGATGTAAGTGATCTCTATTCACGCATTTGATGTTTACCCTGTAAAATTATGAAAACTCAGCCAAAGATCTCCCAAGAGAGTTCCCATTTTCCTGCCACCTGGTAGCGTAAAACGGAACCTAGAAACTGACATGCAAGCTTACTAAATGGTTTCAAATCGACATGCCTGCAGAGGGTAACTCAACCTACAATTATTATTATTATTATTATTATTATTATTATTATTATTATTATTATTATTATTACTCAGTATTAAGTACGTTCTATTCCAATATCCCGAAACATTCTTAAATAAGTAGTGGAGCCGAGAATCGAATTCTGTCCAGGCATTTATAGCGCACTATAGCATTATTCCTAAAGTTAAAACGGCCCTCGTACCACCTCTTATCATGGAGATTTACCTCATTCCTGAGGCAAGCAAATAGGATCGATGAAATGAGAAGTATTATCAATGACCGAAGATGCATGTTTCAAGTAGAAAAAAAGAAGACATTTTATGATTTTTAAAATTCCTCTTGTAATGACTTTGTTGATTATTTCAAGAGGGATTAAAATCTAGATGCCTGTATATAATTTATAGCACTTTGACAAATATACATTTTGCCGGAATTGTATATAATTTGAAGATGTTCAATACTGTATTTTATGGGATACATCAGACATATGCTGTGAGGCAAAACTATCAGTTGCAAGTATCCCTTTTCAAAGATACATTTCATAATTACTGTAAAACCAGGAGTAGCAGAAAACGAATTCAGAATTCGTAGTTCATTGGTCTTTCCTCTACGATGTAATTATCGAAAATACCGTAGTCTGAGTAGGCTTCAGCAGTAAAACACTGTAAATAATTCCAAAGGAACACAGAGTCCTTTCTGTCTTCCTTCCAGTAATTAATATCTTGTATTGTTACAGACTCCCCAAAAACAGTCGTTTTCAAGCATGTTCGACTTATGGATTAGATGGTACAAGAGAGCATGTATCAAAATGATGGCTTAATTCTTCTTCTGCTACTCCTGGTCTTCATTCTGAAAACTCTCTGAACAGGGGTACTTTCAGCTGGGGGAAAATTTCTAACTCGAGCCTATGGAATTTAAATACATTATATTCCTTACCAGCCGGCCCCGTGGTGTAGGGGTAGCATGCCTGCCTCTTACCCGGAGGCCCTGGCTTCGATTCCCGGCCAGGTCAGGGATTTTTACCTGAACGTGAGGGCTGGTTCGAGATCCACTCAGCCTACGTGATTAGAATTGAGGAGCTATCTGACGGTGAGATAGCGATCCCGGTCTCGAAAGCCAAGAATAACGGCTGAGAGGATTCGTCGTGCTGACCACACTACACCTCGCAATCTGCAGGCCTTCGGGCTAAGCAGCAGTCGCTTGGTAGGCCAAGGCCCTTCCAGGGCTGTAGTGCCATGGGGTTTGGGGGGTTATACTCCTTACCAACATTGCAAGGATTCAATTCTACAACCTTCAATATATTAATTTACTGAGCTTCGCCGAGCCGGTAAGAGTGTGCTCATTCACTACCAAGGACGTGGATTCGATTCCCGTCAGAAAGTAAAAAAATTAGAAACGAGATTTCTATTCCCACTTAATAGACCTGAGGTTCACGCAGCCTACACCAATGATGAGTGCCAGTTTAATTTCAAGTGGGAAAACAGTCGCGCATAGAGCCACCATTCTATCCCCGCTTAGTGCCAACGTTACCGATACCGGAAGACTTTACCTTACATTTCTCCGACTGCGTTGATGACTTTGCTTTAATAATAATAATAATAATAATAATAATAGTATTAATAATTAATCGAAGTATTCCATGCCGTCGAGGAAACTATATTACTAAAACTTAACGTAATAAAGGAGAGAGCCCAATAATTCCTATTTACTCCGATTGGACGTAATTTGATGAACAATCATCAAACGGTACTGAAGGTTATAGCGTCTCGTCGAACGTGTGTGATAAATTTCGCGTAAAGTTAAACAGGTAAGACTTAGCAATGCGATTACACATTATGCTATCATTTTTAGTAACTGATTTCCAAAATACTACCGCAAAATGTCACTGCATTTCTTTATGTTTGTTGAACATGCACGAGCAAAACAGAATATTATAATCCGAGCTTAATATTCGGGGGTTCCCATAGTTGATGTGATTTTCTCACGGGCAGATGGCTCAGTCGCTTTTGTGGCTTCCTCCTTCCAAAGTGACTTGCTATAAGGCTTCCAGCAAGCGGACGAGTAGAGATTTGGCAACGTGGCTCTCCACGTGACAGCATAGCGATGGATCACGCAGCGGGAGGTCCTTCTCCAAGCGTATTGATCACGCGACAGTGGGTTCCGGCAGGGCTGGCCCGCTGGCGTGTACATCCACCCACTATCACACATTGTTATTATTATTAGTTGCGAATAAGCCCATTTAGAACTACGCAAAGTACTTAGAAACGTGAATTCACCTTCTTTTGTACCCATTTTTCCTTCATTGTTTTTGCTGTGGGTTTCCTTTCTCACTTTCCTATGTTGCAAGATTTTCTAGTCGTTTTCTTTGGGTTCTCCTCTTGGCCAAATTGCTATTAGTGTGTATTTTAGATTTACAATATCCCTGTTTCACTGGGAGAAATAGCTCAGACAGCTAAGTCTAATGGAATCCGAAGGTGTTCAGATACGCCAGCATCGTGTTGATAGATTTACAGGCAAGTAGGGGAACTCCTTCAGGACAAAATTCTGGCACCTCAGCGTCCACAAAAACTCTAAAATAGTTCCTGGGAGGTTAAAAAATTATTATTATTATTATTATTATTATTATTGGTATTATTATTTTAGAATTTGCTCTACGTCGCACCGACACAGATACAGTAAGTCTTACGGCGAGGATGGGATTGGAAAAGACTAGGAGTGCGAAGGAAGCGGTCGTGGCCTTAATTAAGGAACAGCCTCAGCAAGTATATTATTATTATTATTATTATTATTATTATTATTATTATTATTATTATCCAAATGCCTTCTGAAGTGGTAAGCAAATGTATTTATTTCATCCTCCGGCTCTAGTATGAGGATGATTTTTAATATAGCATCTGCTTACTTCCAGCATGAATTCGTTATTGTATATATTTTCATATGTATTCCTATCCGGAGGCAAAGGTGTGAAATCCATACAAATGTTGCATGCAGAAAACACATGAGCTAAATAAGGCGTATCAATTTTATAATAAGAATTCTAAAAATAAAAGCTCCTTTCTCATTTATGCAGAACTGTATTCTAATCATGTTTGTATTTGGTTCGAAGCTCTACCGTCCCAGTTCTTTAAGTTCCTATGTGAATCAGAAGTAGAAGCTAATCCATATATAGCTCAAGGAATATAGCCTATATAATTGTATTTGAGGATATATCTACGACACTGTCATGAACCACAACCGCATGATTTTTCGCCTTTGAAATCCTATTTATATTGGCCGGGAAATGAATCACGTCCGTCTGTGTGAGAAACCTACGATGATGTCCTCTAGAGATGAACTAAAATGTGTTCTCAATATGACGGCTCAAATTTTATGAAAAATCTTGTTACTTAAGGAGTACAACACTTCTAATCTTCTTCGAACAAGTGTTACATCAGCATAATCACATGCCTAGTGTGTATTGTAATTATGGGTAAAGTAAAGAGACTGGATAATCGACGCTTTACACCGGTGAAGATGACATTACCTGACAACTTTGGATAAAGCATGGAATTTATTTTACTTCAACTTCATTCCGGGGCACAAAGCAAATTATCCGTGAGTACTTTGTTAATGCCGGTTTATAGTCAGATGTAGGGTTGGGAGAAATGATATAAGAATTGTAACTACACAGTAAACTGCGGAACAAAGCAATCTGTGTATCGAGCTGCTGGGAAACTTTGAACCTCAAAATGCCATTCATTATATATTATCGAGCAAGGAAAGACGAGCTGGGCACCTTTTACTGAACAAGGCATGAATATAATCGTAATTGGTAATTAGACCCCTTTTGTTTCTGGTTAATTGTTAACTAAAATAATATGCCTTAGCAACCAATACATTTATTTCATACATTATTTTAATTCTCTTACATTTTCTATTTCTGTCACAAAGTTTATAATTAAAGTCAAATGATAATTGATTAAAATGATTGAATACAAAAAATAAAGACCTGATACTTAACATTTAAAAACGTATTTTAAAAATCACATTAATTTCTCAATCGTAATTATCTTGTTTTTGGTTGTATGTCAGCTTACTTTATTTGCTTCAGTAATCCACTTTACTTTCATTTTTTGTAAAATACATTTTCATCAAAAGTTTTATATTTAAAATACAAAAATGATTTGCCTGAAGTTCTTGAATTGCTCTATTCAGAGATGTTTGGATGGACCACACATTTGCCAGGTGAAGTTTTTTCTCAGTATAATCTCGTAATTTTACCCAAGGCTTTAGTGTAGTGATAGGTTTGCCCGGATAAACTGCAGTCTATCCAATTTACCCGTATCATATACAACAAAGTGGCTGGGTAAAAACACAAAACCACACACACCCACACACCGGAAAAGTGTGAGAGCATTAAGCTCCTTTGCAGAGCAATTCTTTGTCGAGATCATCCATTCTAAATGTTTGTGATGCTTTGTCTACTAGGCAACCTCTGTGTAGGAGAAGCTGAGTAGCATATGCTGCTGAAAATACATACCGTAGGCCATTCTCAATCAGTCACATTCAAATATGAGTTGGTACGGCGCTCTCACTGGGCGGTTATCTTATCCATTTGTTTAAGCTATTGAAGAAATATAAGTGGGAGATTATTAGGAATGGATAAATAAAGATCAGTGATTCGTCAACACCTTACATTGCAGGGCTGATTGGCTCAGACGGTAGAACGCTGGTTTTCTGAGTCCAAGTTGGCGATCTGGAGTCACACCACTGAAATTAGAATTGAATTCTCATTAAATGGAAGGGCCTCACTAATAACGACAATTCCGGTGATAGTGAGTTTGAACCCCACTGTCAGCAGCCCTGAAGATGGTTTTCCATATTTTCCCATTTTTACACTGTACCTTAAGTAAAGCCACGGCCGCTTCCTTCCAACTCCTAGCCCTTTCCTATCACATCGTCGCCATAATAACTAACATTATCAGTGCGACGTAAAGCAAACTGTAGAAAAAATGTAATAAAAGCTATAATTATAATAATCGTATGGCGTCAGACACCTTGTGTAGACATTTTGATCTGACGCCATTTTAAGTTGCCTGCCCGTCAATTTCGATGTTCCGTTTTACTCTACCGGATGGCAGAACCTACGCTATCTGTCTTAGATTATCTATGGTTGAGCTTTAATTAATTTCGTCGGGTATACACCAAATGTGTCACGAGAGATCCTTTACATGTCTGCACCGTACGCCATGGAGTGTCGAATGAACTGAGTTCAAACCTTTCAGAATCCAACTACATCTGCTGGGTTTGAACCTGCTATCACGTGTTCTGGAGGTGAATCAATGAATGAATCGGTTGATGATCGATTGGAAAGGATAATAGTTAAATTCTCAGTTGTGATAAGGATTGCGGACCCACCTAACCCTGTTCATGGTTAGGGGAGGGATTTCAACAATCGACGGAATCATTGTCTAGGCAAAGTCCAATTAAGGGACGACTTCACATCACTTTCAGAACTAGAGATTAAGAATGTTTCCCGACATCCCCTGTCTTTACTCCGATGGTAGTATAGAGACAAACGGAACTACGACAAAGTGTACTAGGGTAGGATTAGGTTCGGTAAGCTGTTCCTCCAACAGAGCGATTTGCTCGTACCTGAACTGAAAATTTAACTTGTTGGCTATTGAACAAAGTGGTTCCTCTGTGGCAGATGTAGTTTTGTGCAATTCTACGAGTCGACGTGTTGTGTATTATCACAGTATAGCTGAAAGTTAGTTGAATTGTTGGGCTGTATACACCTGTCTCTTCTCCCATCGTATTGTATTGCAGGGAACAAAACAAGCAACAAGCATTACGCGCCTGAAAACCTCCCACCTACAGTTCGCAGTTTAGAATATCTTATCGAGTGGAGTAGGTCAGACAGTAGAACACTCTACCGAGCTAGATAGCTGCAGTCGCTTAAGTGCACCCAGTATCCAGTAATCGGGAGATAGTGGGTTCGAGCCCCACTGTCGGCAGTCCTGAAGATGGATTTCCGTGGTTTCCCATTTTCACACCAGGCAAATTCCGGGACTGTACCTTAATTATGGCCACGGCCGTTTCCTTCCACTTTCTAGGCCTTTCCTATCTCATCGTCATCATAAGACCTATCTGTGTCGGTACGAAGTAAAAACAAAAAAAAAACAGTAGAACGCTGAATAACCACGCCCAAATTTGCAGGTTTGATTACGGTCTTAAAAAGTCAACTCGCGCCCTCATCCTGAGGTGGTGAGTTTTCCGTGCGATTAGGATAACTGAGCTGTGAGCTTACATTCGGGAGATGGGAGGTTCGAATCCCACCGTCGGCAGGCCTGAAAATGGTTTTCGCTACTTCCCCATTTTCGCACTAGCGAAATACCGGGGCTATACCTTAATTAAGGCCATGGTCCCTTCCTACCTGTGTCGGTTCGACGTAAAGCAAAAGGACTAATAATAATAATAATGATAATAATGTCCGCATCTGTAGTATAGCGGTTGGTGTGATTAGCTGCCACCCCCTGGAGGTCTGGGTTCGATTCCCGGCTCATCACAAAATTTGAAATAGTCATACGAGGAATGGAACAGGATCCACTCAGCCTACGGAGGTCAACCCAGTAGACGGGGTTCGATTCCGACCTCAGCCATCCTTGAAGAGGTTTTCCGTGGTTTTCCACTTCTTCTTCAGGCAAATGCCGGGATGGCACCTAACTTAAAGCCTCAACCGCTTCCTTCCTTCTTCCTTGCCCATCAGTCTTAATCTTTTCATCCACCATAAGGCCACTGTTCAGCATAGCAGTTGAAGGCGCCTGGGAGAGGTACCGGTCCTGTTCCCCAGTTTCATCCCTAATAAAATGTGTCGCACCCCAGGACACTGCCCTTCAGACGGTAGAGGTGGGATCCCTCGCTGATTCCGGGAGAAAACCACTCCTGGGTGGTGAACTGATTAAATAATAATAATAATAATAATAATAATAATAATAATAATAATAATAATAATAATAATAATACTGAGTTGTCACTCTACGGTTTTGTTTGTTATTTAGACTTTCTTACCTTACTAATTTTCTAGGTTCAAGCTGTAACGACTGTTAAAAATGATTTAATTTATTAAATTCATGTGGCTATTACTAGTCTGGTGTAGTTCTTGTAAGGTAGAATTTTTCACGAGGTTGCGTGGCACATGCTGTGTATAAGAAACTGTGTTGATATAATGGATGGTGGCGTTGTGTGTGGTACAGGAATGTAGCGCATTCAAGGATCAACCCTTCCTCAAACCAAGTGAATTAAACGTTCACAATTAAATATACCATGCACCGGCCTGGAATTGAATCTGAAAGCAAAATGTGCAAAGACTAAATACTGCGCTATCCAGTCAAGTCGGTCACCGACCCGGGCACGTGTTAAAGAGAAGAAACCTTTCAAGCTCATACAAAAAGGGGATAAGAGAGATTTCAATCCAGCAGAATTCACCGTGTAAATATTTTCGTAACAGGGAAAAGGAAACGTATCTTAGAGATGATGATATCTGTCACAACATTTACTAGGCCTCAACACTATGGTAACTTGCTCTATATTCGAGAGATTGTTAATTATTGACTAGGAGCTGCCTAGTCGAGGTGATAAAGGCGCACTCGGTTGATAAAGGTGCACTCGGTTCACCTACGAGGACGTGAGTTCGATTCCTTCTCAGTAAATTGGAAAATTTATACATGCGAGTTCTACTTATGGTGATGCACATGGCCCTGAGTTTTAAGTACCTACACCAAATGAATGTCAGGTTATTTTCTGGGGCAAAGGTGAATAGGCATAGAGCTAACCATTCCGTCGCACGTACGGAGGTACAGTCCTGCAAGCGTTACCGTCCTCTTCTGCATGCCACGTGCCAGTAAACGAAAGCGCGGTCACCGTCACACAATTCCTGAACACCTGCAGAAAACCCATCAACTTCGATGAATGAATAATCAGACTAAATACAATAAGTCGTGCCCAGTACAATGAAAAAATCAAAATCCACAGCCTGATTCCAGTTTCAACCGGGTCAGGAATGGAAAGAAGTCCCCATCTAGCGGCGAGGATAGGAACTGTGCCGAAGCCGGTAGCACTCGTCTGGTTCAATGATTAATGACTGACAGATGAAATGGTATTGGAGAATGTTGCTGCGATGAAAAAAGACAGGGAAAACGGGAGTACCCGGAGACAAACCTGCCCCCCCCCCCCTACGCTTTGTCCATCACAAATCTTACATGGAGTGACCGGGATTTGAACTAGGGAACCCAGCGGTGTAAGGCCGGCGTGCTTCCACCTGAACTACGGAAGCTGCTCCATTACAGCAAGTGTTGAAAATGTTCTCCGTCAGCCAAGCGTTGTAGCGTGTGGCGATATTCCGGCATATTCTCAAAATTCATCATCTTGACTCTTCAAAATTTCGGTACGAATTTCATTAAAACGTCTACAACATACGAAATTATGCTGTTCTACATTTAATTCAGAAAGCATGAAATGTCCTAAACCGATCAATTACTGTTCTATAAGAAGCAATCACGCTGTACACTGTATGGAAGCTTATCGCAGACTAGCTGATACCATGACATCATAGAGCGAACTGTATGCTTCAGGCAGCTATTGCATCATCCACTCGCCTAGACACGGCACAGTGAATAACTCACAACTCGACTGATGCTCGCACTGTACCGAGATTGAAGCTTCTACCTTCCACGCCTCCAAGAGATTTGATGACTAATCAGGAAATTCCGTCTGTAGATCTGTGGTAAAGTGGATCCTAAGACTGCAGGTTCAAACCCGACAGCCGGATTTCGAAAGTCCATTCGACACTCCGTGTCGTAGCATATGGACATGCAAATGATCTCTATTATGCCTTTCAGCGTTCAGTCTGCAAGTCTTTGTGAATTCATTAAATGCCGCCATAATCCTCCATTTGTAACTAGCTTTGTGGCCTCGGTTAGTTCTATACCTCTTATCTTTAAATCGTTAAAAACTGAGTATAACCATCGTCGTCTTGGTCTTCCTCTACTTTTCTTACTCTCCATGGCCGAGAGTATTATGCTCCTGCATTCACCTCACATATCCCCATCACCGAAATGAGTACAGCTTCATCAATCGATTTCATTCCTAAATTTACCTTTATCCCCTCACTCCGAGTACCATCCTGCCATTGTTCCCATATGTTTGTAACAGTGATCATTCTCGATACTTTCTTGTCTCTTACTTCTAACTTATGACTAAGCCATCCTGAGTCCACGTAGCTTTCATTCCGGTACAGCGAAGTTGGACTGAAGACAGAACTGTGTAAAGGAGTGTTTTATTGGACGAATTTAACCTAAGGTGACCCAATCAGCACATACACAATTATCGGGCAAGTTGGACGTATGGTTAGGGTTACCTAGTGTTGGGGTTGCATTGGGGAGGTGTGGGTTCGAATACCACCGTCGGCAGCCATAAATATGTTTCTCCGTGGTTTCCCATTTTCACACTAGCTGTACCTTTATTAACGCCACGGAAGCTACCTTTGAAATCCTAATCCTTTCCATCCTTACGTCACCGAAGCACCAGGAAGAAAAGAACACAATAGTATTTGACAATGAATGACAACAGTTCACTAATTAGTGGCTATTTACAAAAGTCTCTTGTCCTCACAGCGGGCCTCAGCCTGGTCGGTATTTACCTGGAACGGACGATCTTGATTGACAGCTCGCACCTTTCACCTGGCTTCGCACTCACAAGACACTTCGATTAGCAGCTCCATGTAGACAGATTCGAACACAGGTCTGTTGACTATCACAACGCACGACTGATGTACACTTGGTTTGACTCCAGACAGGAACGATAACTCGCACGATCAACTCACGTGACTGCCCCACACTCTGAACTATTCGACTCATGACACTCGGAAAGACAATAACACTGCACCAATTCAATTACTATTCAACACCAACAACTCAACTCTCGGCCAACTCTACACTCCAACAACTCTATAATTAAGGACACTCCACCACATTCTCTCACCACTCACTGCTGTGTGGAACGAGCCTGCTTTTATATACCTGTGCAAGTGAAATATGGGCGAAAACTAGAAAGAAAATAGAAGGTTTTCAAATGTGGTGAAACAATTCCTTTTTTTTGCAATCTGCTTTACGTCGCACCGACACATATATGTCTTATGACGACGATAGGATAGGAAAGGGCTGGGAGTGGGAAGGAAGCGATCGTGGCCTTATTTAGGATACAGCCCCGGCTAACATTTGCCTGGTGTGGAAATGGGAGGCCATGGAAAACCATCTTCAGGGCTGCCAACAGCGGGGTTCGAACCCACTCTCTCCCGAATGCAAGCTGATTGCTACGCGACCCAAACCACGCTGCCGCGTGCTCCGTCCAGTTCTAGCTGAAGAAGTGCTTGTGGAAACGGGAACTCTTCCAAGAAAACGTACTTTTTCAGAAATCTTTGTCAAATTACTGTGCTGATTACAGAATGAAAATACTTCTAAGCGTTGTTAGAATGATGAATGCCAAACCGGAAGTGATGACATTACAACCAGTGCAACCAACCAATACAACTTTATGTCGGATATAATTAAGGACAAAGCACAGCCTTCTAGAGTTAATAGTCCCTGAGTTCTTGTATTTTAACTTTACAAGTGCTGAGGGGTACTTTCACTGGATAAATTGTTAAAGTACTTATAGTCAGCCGAAATAAATGAAACATGCGCCAGATTAAAAAGAACAGGTACTCCAAATGTTGATATGTATTTTTTTCATCAATATGCCTTTCATACACCCCTTAATTCAATGAAGATGAGCTTTGAAATCGTTTACTTTGAACGAGGAAGCATATCTAATGGATAATGGGAAGGGGAATGTACTGTATGTAATAATCAAATGACGTACATTAGTAGTTCAGAAAACATTAATTAGTTTCAGTGAGCTTAAGTCCGACTCGTTGGCTGAATGGTCAGCGTACTGGCCTTCGGTTGAGAGGGTCCCGGGTTCGATGCCCGGCCGGGTCGGGGATTTTAACCTTCATTGGTTAATTCCAATGGCTCGGGGGCTGGGTGTTTGTGCTGTCCCCAACATTCCTGCAACTCACACACCACACATAACACTACCCTCCACCACAATAACACGCAGTTACCTACACATGGCAGATGCCGCCCACCCTCATCGGAGGGTCTACCTTACAAGGGCTGCACCCGGCTAGAGACAGCCACACGAAATTATTATTAAATTATTAGTGAGCTTAAAATTTGAGCTATACTGTATCTTTAGATACAAATGATCAGTTATCAGACCCTAGTATGAAGAAGGGTTTATCGCTCATCTCAATTGTTCTCTCTCGGCATCGCATGTGGAGAATGCAGTATCTTTTGTAACAGCTCTACACATCACGTCTTCCAATTAGCCAGGCATTATGTACAATTATCGATATAAACAGTGCTGACGTATCGAGATGGTTATGCTGATATCGATTTTTGTTGTTGCACGTCATCGCTGTAGGAAGATGAAGCGGGCAACCAGGAAGTAGGCTCCCGTTAAAGTCAGATGGGCTTGCCAGGCGCCGGGGAATCAATACGTCCTTTAAAGCGGAGCGTTTCGTCTGCTAGTGGTGCCGCCCTGTCTCCCACACTGCACAACACATACTTCAAAAATCATCTCGACTCTGTTCGGCGCTTCTCTTTGTCTTGATTAAAATTTTACTGAGGGATTAGCCGGAGCAACAAAGAGAATCATTTGCGCTATGAATACTCCTTCTCTTTCTTCTTCTTTCCTTGTCTTTTCCCACTTACATGGTATCAGCACTATTTTGGATTACGCCTTGTTTTACGGCCTTGTGCACTTACTATCACTAACCCTCTGTGGAGGGACGTATTGACTGTAGCGTGTTTCTGTGGCGGTCCGCACTGTAATAGGCGGTATGTAAATGAAGATGTCTGTTAAGACAATCGCAAACAGTCAAGCTCCGAACTCAAGGAATTACCGAACGAGATTAAAATCTTCCAGAGCTTCCGTGGCTCAGGCAGCAGCGCACCGGCCTCTTACCGCTGGGCTCAAATCCCTGTCACTCTACGTGAGATTTGTGCTGGGCAAAGCGTACACGAGACAGGGTTTTCTCCGGGTACTCCGGTTTTCACTCCAGCAACACTCTCCACTAGCATTTCATCTGTCAGTCATTTATCAATGCCCCAGAGGAGTGGGAGAGGCTTCGGCAGTCGGACAATTCATATCCTCGGCGCTAGATGGGGGCTTCATTCATTCCATTCCTGACCCGGTCGAATGACTGGAAACAGACTGTGTATTTTCATTAATTAAAATCTTCAACCCAGACGGGAATCTAACCCGATGTCCTATGAACTGAAGGCCAAGGAACCGGACAATAATTTGCGCTATGACGCTTAATAATAATAATAATAATAATAATAATAATAATAATAAATGGCGTGTGTGTGTGGCCTCCGAAGAGTCCTGATGCATGTATTTTGAATTGACGCCGTATAGGCGACCTGCGCGTCTGAATTGTAATGAAGATGGCACACACACTCAGCCCCTAAACCATCGGAATTAACCAATGAACGTTAAAATCACCGTTCCGGCCGGGAATCGAACCAGGGACCCCTTGGCCAAAGGCCAGCATGCTACTATTTGGCCATGCAGTCGGAAATAAATAATAATAATAATAATAATAATAATAATAATAATATTAATAATAATAATAATAATAATAATAATAATAATAATAATAATAATAATAATAATAATAATAATAACATACTGTAGATACGCAGAGAGAATTGGCTGCTTAATTAGAGACATCTAGCGGTTAACTTGCTTAAATTGGTGGGTTAGAACGATGGTTTTCCGTGGTTTGCCGTTTACACACCAGGCAAATGCTGGGGTTGTGTCCTAATTAAATTCACGGTTGTTTCTTTCCCATTTCTAGCCCTGTGTGTCGTATCGTCATCATAAATCCTGTCCTAGTCAGTTCGACGTAAACAAGAGATTAGATACGCATCTTCATTAGATATTCTTATGCCTTTGTCCGCAAGAAATATCTGGGATTTGAACATTGCCCATCTGGGGTGTAAAACCAGCAACTAAGCCTCTGCACTAATCACGTTTCCCCAGAAGACTCTACGTACAATAATCATACAGATACAGTACAACACTCCTAAAGAGGAAATTTAATCCGTGACACTTACAGCACACTGAAGACTTAGGCCTGCCAGGATGACTCCCGCCCAGCTAGATGGGCATTAATGTGTCACGTGGTCATTGTAAAGACTTCATCAATCCATATCACTTGCCTCTTACATCAAACAGCTCTTGAATACACCTCATGAACCAGAGTGAAGCCAGTTCCAATCCTCAGACCAAAAGTGAAACCATTGGACAAGCCGAGAAACACACACTCCTGTTTTCCAAGAAAGATGTGAAGACGCTGCAACTGAACCACGGAAGTGCTTTGATATTAAAATCTAAGCTCTTAATTCATTTTTTTCAGTGCAATAATAGATTAAGACTACCAGACAGTGATCCGTTGCTTTATATGCAAGTGAATGTTTGAACCTGACAAAAACAGTATTGGTCAAGAAGTTGGATCTGGTGGAGAGAAAGATTCTGAGGAAGATAATGGGATCCCAAAGTACAGAGAATGAATGATACAGAAAGAAAGGAAACAATTACATCTCAAGATGGAAAAGATCTCAGATACCATCCGGAAGAGGAGAGCCATATTCTTTGGATATATCTACAGAATGGACCCGGGAATAATAATACGGTGAGCTGGTATCAGGAGGTGAATAAGGTCCTGGAAGAAATAGGAATGCAAGAAATGGAAATCAGTAAGAGGGATGCGTACAATTCAAGGATCAAGGCCACCAGGAGGTTTCAAGGAAAAGTACCCAAGCGCCGTGGACGAATGGAAGGAGGAGATGCCGAGTGAATGGATGAAGGAGAACTGGACGAGGATCAAAGCCCAGAAACAGATGAAGCTGAATTAGAATTAACGTGGTCCCTAGTCGGCCAAAATGAAAGAATAAATTAAGACTCTTTGTCTTTAAATGAAACTTAATTTCTGATGCGCGTTATTTCCGTAACAGAGAGGTTTGTTTCTACCGATAACCATCCGGTGTTCTGTTGAAGCGCAGCCTTCACGCTTCAATTAAGTATTGTCGTTATGTACATATTTTGGTGACTTTTATCAAACATCAGTTCACTACAGCACAAATAGATCTCCTGTTTCTTCCGTGTACTTTAGAGACTCTCAAACTTCCCAACATAAAATGCACGAGATTGTCTTCAGGGTTCTCATCTGCTACTTACCTTGTTAGCGGTGCTTAACTTCCAAATCTAGATTGCTGTACTCAGGACCAGTAAAACTTTTTAACACCATCGCTGATTCCACTTACCTGAAATAAAGAAAAAATACAGTTAGGAAACAAGGAATATAAGTCAATGGTCACACGGTATCAGATTTGCAGATGATGTAATAGTTGCAGACCCGAAAAAATAAATGGACAGAATGTTATCAGATAGTTTTAAAAATTGGAAATTAAAAGTCAAAAACAAGAAAACGAAAGCAATGGCAGTACGAAAGAATATTAAGGAAATCAAGACCAATATAAAAATTGATGAAGTCAGAATAGTTTGCTAGATTTTTAACTTCGCATCGACATCTAAGGTCCTTCGCAGTGATGGAGAAGTGATATAATTTGGATGGTAGAGCCCGTGTCCTTAGTTAAGGCACAGCCCCGGCCTTTATCTGGCCTGATAATGGGAAACCACGGGAAACCATCTTCAGTGATTAAACCTCACCATCTCCTGAATGCAGGCTCACAGCTACGCAACCAAAACCGCTCAGTGGCGTTGATTAAGTGAAACAACTCAGTTATCTTGGCAGCATGGTCACAGAGGACAATATATTGTTGGTGGAAGTGAAGTATAGCACTGCAAAACAGGCATTTATTACAGAGAAAAAAATTAACTAGCAAATATATTAATATAGATGTCAAAAAGTCCTTTGTAATGTCATTTGTATGGAGTACATTGCTCAATGGAAGTGAAAACTGGACTCCGGGTAAACTGGAAAAGAAACGTCTTGGAGCTGCAGAAATGTGGATTTGGCGCAAATTTAAGAGAACGGGCTGGATGGAAAGAGAAACCAACCTGGAAGTTTTAAGGGAATTTCATGGAAAAAGAAGATTTTTAATGGAAATGGAAAAAGAGGAAAACGCAATTTATTGGGCAAACAGTCAGACACAACACTTTCTCAATTAATGTTTTTGAAGATAAAATGTTAGAGAAGAAACGGAAAGGAAGAAGTACATCGAAAAGAGACTAGGATGTGATAATTACATGGAATTAGAAAGGACGGCAATGACAGAGAAGAGCGGGTGAATCGACAAGGCGTTGCCTTTAGGATATGAATGGAAACAGTTAGAAATAGTCTTCCTTATATTGGAACATATTCTGTCACAGACTTAATTATCAAGTTTATGTTATGGATAAACTAGAAATGTCGGACGGAATTGCTACAATTATGGCCTAGCATGATAATCGGCAGCCATTCTATGTGGACAAATACTGTGTGATTCTACTACAACGGTAAGGTGTTTACAAAGAAACAATCATTAAACAGAGTTCATGAAAACATCATACGTAGGATACGCTATTTTAGCACTGTAAGAACACAAATATTTAAACGGGGGAAAAAATCTAATGTTGAAATAAATATCAGTCCGCCTCTGTGGTGTAGTGGTTAGTGTGATTAGCTGCCACCCCCAGAGGCCCGGGCTCGATTCTCGGCTATGCCACAAAATATGAAAAGTGGTACGAAGGCTGGGACGCGGTCCACTCAGCCTCGGGAAGTCAACTGAGTAGAGGTGGGTTCTATTCCCACCTCAGCCATCCTGGAAGTGGTTTTCCGTGGTTTGCCACTTCTCCTCCAGGCAAATGCCGGGATGGTACCTAACTTACGGCCACGGCCACTTCCTTCCCTCTTCACGGTGAACCATCTTCAAGGTTGATAGAGGGGTTTGAACCTATTATTTCCCGAATGCAAACTGATTTTCCAATCCCCCCGTAAGGTCCCTCTTCAGCATAGCAGGTGAGGCCGTCTGGGCGAGATACTGGTCATCCTCCCCAGTTGTATCCTCCGACCCAGAGTCTGAAGCTCCAGGACACTGCCCTTGAGGCGGTAGAGATGGAATCCCTCGCTGAATCCGAGGGAAAAACCGACCCTGGAGGATAAAAAGATAAATAAGAAGAAGAAGACATAAATATATTAGAACTGAGAATCACCCGAACATGTGTGGAACGAAATAGTGTCATGTAACAATATCTGTGGCACGATGTTACCTAGCATCAGTACCTTGAGAACTGCACGGGCCATGGTCCTCTATAAAGAGAGCTGCACAAGACGTGGATCTGTATGTCATGGCCATTCATCAATACTTCACATCACAGCCTGCGCGGTTGCTAGGTAACATCGCGTCACACATTTTTTTTAAATGGCATATTTATGATCATTTGATTTTCCCATAGGGAACTTCAATTTTTTTTATTAATCAAATTTACTCACTCCATTTTAGAGCAGATTTCACTTATCCCAAGTATCAACTAACAAGGGATTGAGCTTGGAAGTCATTTTATTAATATTATATAATTATTTCCAGTTCGTGTATTATTATTTCTTCTTCTTCTTACTACTATCATTATGTCTGTCTCGCTTATGTGACTCGAATGGGTTTGGTTGATGGTAGTTCGAAGTTCATTTGTTCAATACATTAGTTAGATTACTTTGATGATTCCAGATCGAATTTAGACCATCATGAAACCGCACACTTTCTGCTTTCAGGGCATGCTCTATATTATATTGATTAAATATTGAAATCAGCTTCCAGAAGAGGAAAATTGGCCAGCAATAAAACTAGAATGAATATTTATGTGACACTTTAATTGCCCAGATGAAATCAGGGAGTTAGAATATCATCCTTCACCTCATTTGATCAGCACTGTAAGTTAGAAATCTTCTCAATATTTCTTTAGATAAGGAAAAACTTACGGCCTCTCCTATTCAATTAAGCTTATGTTAAGTTATACTTAACAATAAGTATTATATTACAAAAATTGATACAGAAGCTATTGTTTGTATCTTTTACAGGAACTACAGCTCGATAAAGTTGAGAAAATTTGAAATGAGTAGGTGCTCGTAAAATACGAGGTAACTATCAAATCTTGGTAAACCAAGTTACATGACGTCATCTATAGAACTGTCTGCTGCAAGTTGAACTGACTTCATGGAAACATATGCAGTTAAATAAAAGGTTTGGAAATATTATGAGAATGTTCGTTTAATGAATTGTAAAACTGAGCTAACAGATTTTTACATAGGAAGGTCGATTAGTTACGGCACTAGTTTTGGCAGTTTAGGAAATGTCGTTCTATTACTTTGATATTTGTTTATACATCCCACCGGCACAGTCAGCTTTAATGACTTTTATGATTAAGACTCGGGGGTAGCAACCGTGGCAACGGTACAGCTCCAGCGTGAAAATGGGAAACCACTTTAAACCATCTTCAAGGCTGACAGAGGGAGTTGAACCTATTATTTCCCGAATGCAAACTGATACTTACGTGACCGACACCTCGTAACCAACTCGCTCAGTAAACGTAATCCAAATGTTTCGTTAATGTTATGCATATTTTATATTAATAAATATACTGATCCAGTATTTGAATAAATATTTAAAGTTACTTTTCGAATTATTACTCGAATTTCTAGAGTAACTCATTATCACCACATGAAGGAGAATACCTCGGCTACGGAATCTATAAGAATGATATGAGTTCAGTACTGCCACGCTTTTTAGAGTTGTTGAGAACAAGAACCAGATTGCCGTGATGACAGCCGACGTCCAATGAGTATATGGTACAGGAAGAAGAAATGAAATAGATCCCTCTGTGGATCAGTGGTAGAGTGGCGACAAATGAATCTCATGATCGTGGGTTCAGACCAGGGAGGGGTAGTCGGATTTTCGAACAGCTGAAAAGAGTCACTTTGGCATTCTATATCACAAGATGTCCGAATATTAAAGATCTCTGATGTCACATTCATTGTTTACCCCCACCCCGCACACCCTAAAATATATCTTGGCAACAAATTTGAATAGAGTTCAGGGAATTTTTCTACCTGGTGAAGTAGAACGTCAAGGTTGGTACACTGGTAGTCTACATGGTATTAAGAAAAAATGGCTGCACATAGAGTAACCGACGCTATACAATGATTATTATTAGTATTACTATTATTATTATTATTATTATTATTATTATTATTATTATTATTATTATTATTTCAAGTGTAATGCTACTATTACAGTTCCTTGCGGTTTCTAACGGATTGATTTCCTCATGAGTCGACGAGAGTAAACACGAATTAAAAGAATGGGTACTTTAGGTACTAATTTTATGTATTCGTATTTATGTACTGTTTATAACTCAGAAATTATCACATTAATGTGGTGTGGTAAGTAAGCTTTACAGGTAAAAGAAACAAAATAAAGAATGTTAAAGAAACCTGTATCAGTTTGGATACAGTAAGGCAACAACTATATTATCCCATTAATAACTTTCTTTTGCATTGACACAAAAGTAATTCTCCCAAACTTATAGTAAAATTGCTTCGCAGGTATTTTGAGAGACAGAGTGGGACAACCTCCGTTTGGTTCAAACAGTACTTACTTTCTTCGCGTAATATTATACATATTATTTCCTTTTTTCACACTTATATGTTATTGTGATCCTTTCCATAGCATCATAGACATACTCAGATCATAGGAACACTTGCATGATGAATTTGAAAGGAAACATACCTAAAGCCTAGAAGAGAAAAATTACAATGGTACAAACTTAAGATTTTAGTCATAATTTCCTTTACGAATGATAAAAGAAAAAGCATTCTGTAAATTATAATTAATGTACTTGTTGTTTTTTAATTTATTGTGCCTTAACATTGAATTATTCATCATTTGCATGATAGCAACGAGCATGCCCACAAAATAACCAAAATAGCACGTTTAACAATGCTGCCAAAGCCGCACCTACCTCCGACTGCTTAGCCAACATTCCGGGAATTAACTGCTCCTGACATGGATTGACTATCCTTCAATAAATATTTCATGACAATATAAATACTCAACAGTGTTAGAACTTCCCAGGATAACTGTCATGGGTTCAGTATGCAGATTCCATAAATTTGGGTAAAAAATGTCGTTATTGTCGTTTAAGTTGTTGTTGTTGTTGTTACTGCACTGATAGGATTTGGAACATTTTGGTCAAAAGTCTTGTGATTTTACTATGTGGGTATAATCTGTCTGGTTATAGAATAGCTGTAATTCCGTTCTGATTGGTGTAATTATAATTAATTATATGTGAGGTTTGAGAGGGAGCGGCCGTATCCTCTATGCCATTTACACTTGCGTGTGGAAAATCGGGCCCACACCCGTAGATCGCAATAGTGTTTTTCCTTCCGTAAGGTTTCCACATTTATCTATCAACCTGACTATACTCAGCTCTTACTGTCCGATGCAATATGATTGAGGACTTGAAAAAGAAACAAAAACAATCTACTGGATTTAAAATAAATTCACCGAAGGCGGTTATTCTAACAGAAAGGAAAGGCATGTTACGGGACGGAATCGGACATCTGGCTAGCTCACCTCTCCTTATGTTCAGCTCCATGGCTAAAAGATTAGCATGATGGTCTTTGGTCCAAAGCGTCCCGGGTTCGATTTACGACCGTGTCAAGGATTTTAACCTTCTTTGGTTAATTCCGGGTGTTCATGCCGTCTTCAACATTAGAATTCATCATAGTTAGCACCTCATCCTCTCAGACGAACAGGTCTTCTGTAGGGAATCAACTCGATCGATCTTGCTGCTTCTTTCCAGTGTTGAGGGAATTGGGATATTTACAGTCATTTTTTTCTGTTTTGTTTCGGAGAGAATCCGGAATAACAACAGACCACAGGAGGGAATCTAGCGTGACCCGAGGACTCCTCATCCATTGTTGTAATCGGCTTGCAGGCAATAAGCAGCAGTATTCCGTTTTCCGAAGTTTTCAAGATTTATATGTCCGAAAATTCCCAATCATTAAAAAATAAGTGACCTTTTCACTAAAGTTTCCTATAAGGATGTTGTTTATTAAGATTTTAGACTTCAGAGTGCAGGGATGAACTGCGGCTGTTTTTCTCAACACAGACAGAAAATCTATTCTCCTAAGAATAGTTTCACTAAAAAATATTTATTCGTGAAATAATGTTCAGAAAATTAAAATGAAAAATTCCGGGAGAATATCTCACGGCTCGGTGTAACTGATACTAGGGCCCGCCGGTTGATAAAGACTGCTTCAGAAAGCTCATTGATCCCAGCTAACTGGAACCGAAGCAAAGTTTCGGATTATCAGAATTTTCTTCCGAAATCCAGCATTGCGCCGCAAGTACGAAGACTGACGTGTAATAAGCAAACAGGAACGACTGACTTTATAAACAGAAATAACTACTTTGATATTTCTGAAGCGATGTGTTTTATTAGTGTCTAGGTAACCAAACACCATGAAAAATGATTTTGTCAGATTGTTTTACTTCGATTTCTGCCTGAAATCACTATCGCAATATAGAGTGCAATTTTATTTCATACTGATTTCACACATGAATAATAAACGTACAAATAATTTTTCACCAGAAATGCATTTTTACATTTCATGTAACTTTGGTACTTTATTTCGGATTAACCGAGTTTTCGGACTAACGGGATTCGGATTAGCACGACTTTACTGCATTTCTTTTTCAATACTATTACTAGCAACATCTTTTATTGCAATTTCGGTTTACGGGCTCACTATTCGAAAGAGCTACTAGTTTTCAATATTACTGCATTTTCATTTCCCTCCAATCGGCGGACTATGACCCATGTAGCGGCGATTGACCAAGACCAGCTAGGAATTTGTCCGTTACAGGTGTGCTGCGTTTGTGTATTCTAATCGGACATGCCCGATCTCTCAGAGCCCTCCAGCAGCGGCCTTGCCGGGGTTCGGAGCTGATGAGCCTCGGCCAATGACCCCTCATGGCTCATCAACGAGCAGATTCAATTATTTTTTACCTTTTAAGGAAAACACAAGATTTATGATCGCCAGAAGCTACCTGAAGAACTGAAGTGTTAAAACGGTATTTCTAAATTACGAACTTCAGCATCACAGCCAAGATTTACTGTGTCGTCTTTGGCAACCTGCAGGTTCCTAAGGAATCTCTGTTTCCTAGCAAGTTACACTGGATCTGTAATTATTGCATTAGAAACCTCCACTCGCGTGCATACGAAGTCAAGTAGACTAAATAATAATAATCATAATCATTACGAAAGACTGAGTGAATTTTCTGGACAAAACAGATTTCCTGTTTAGAGAAAACCGTTTTGACTTTAGCAGGAAAAAGAAACATTTATTACTCGTAACCAAAAATTAAAGCAAGTTCGTAGCTTTACGTGATTTGAAATTCCGTTGGCCGGGGTTCGAACTACGGCCACCTTGGTGAGAAATGAAATGGCGTACTACCTTTAGTGCCGGGAGTGTCCGAGGACAAGATATGTTCTCCAGTTCAGGTCTTTTAATGTGACTCCCATAGGCAACCTGCGCGTCGTGATGAGGATGAAATGTTGATGAAGACGGAACATACACCCAGCTCCCATGCCATTGGAATTAACCAATGATGGTTAAAATTATTGACCCTGGCGGGAATCGAGCCCGGGACAGTTGTGACCATAGGCCAGCAAGTTAACCATTTAGCCATAGAGTTGGACACCTTGATGAGAATCTAGTGACTATGCCAACTGGCTATCACGCTCGAAACATTGCGTTTCCGAAAACTTGAATAGTAGGTTGTAAACCAATTACATAATTAATTAATTGATCTACTTCAATTTGTTCAACATGGCACCAACTGCGACAGGTCTTATGGCGACGATGGGATAGGACTGGAAAGGAAGCATTTGTCTGATGTGAAAATGGGAAGTAATGGAAGACCATATTCAAGGCTTCCGACAGCGGTGTTCGGACCCACCAACCCTGAATGCAAGGTGACGAATATTCAGATCGAACCGTGCAGCCAAATCACTCGGTTTATTATTATTATTATTATTATTATTATTATTATTATTATTATTATTATTATTATTATTAATACACAATGGTTTAACTATTAAACGTTCTCTAACCTTTTGAAATTTTCGGTGACTGCGGAGATTTTTGCTAGGGGTTTGAAGTCACACTAACACAGCTACTGTACTTTATAGGGGATGGTAGGATAGCAAAGGGTTAGTATTGAGAAGTAAATGGTCGTGCCTTTAATATAAGGTACATTCTCGGCATTTCCTGAGTGTGGAAGTGGAAATGGTAAACGACAGAATAACATCTCGAGGGGTGGGTCTGAAACCCACCATCTCCCGATTGCAAGTTTACAGATATATACAACTCATACTGCGTAGCCATGTCACTCAATATGGAAATGATTACCTATACATTCCAGTCATCAGTCCCATATTCCTATAACATTGGTGAATTCTGTTGGAGAACATGTGATACTGAGGCAAGGAAATAGGACTGGATTGTGACATAAAGTGGTATCGAACCATTTTCCTACAGTAAAATGTTAAAACATGTGTGAAGTACGTTTAGGACACCCACGATTTGTAGTCTTCACATGATACAGTCAGTTCGCGAAATAATGGCACTCATATGACAGGTAGTTTTCTAAACGAGGGTGAAAGTTGCAGTGATCGAGATATCGCTCCGCGGTAAAGAGTTTGCATCTGAAAGGAGAGGAAGAGAAGGGCGCTGTCCTCGTATCATTGGGAAGGGAACAGCGATATTCTTTACTTCCTGTTGATACATCAGTGGTTTTCTACCGCCTATCACATACAAATACCGACCCGCAACACAAGTGTTCTTATCATCATACGAGTAAGATTCAAATGTTGAGGAAAGTAATGGTTTCTTCCCTACTTTCAATTTAGCCATAAATTACGCTTTACTTCCTGTTGTTACAGTATATCATATTGACTATCTACCGCCTGCCATATACCAACACCGACCTGCAACACAAATGCACTATGATTCAGATGTTGAGGAAAGTCACATTTTCTACCCGACTTCCATTTTAGCCATAAATTAAAATTAAGAATTAGCTGAATGTTTCTCATTACATTTGGATAGATATCATGAATCTAACGAATGCGTATTTTGGTAATTTTTATTGTTCCATTCAGTAGGCCAGTTAGTTCGTAAATTAGTTAGTTAAGTCAGTTAATTATGGGGTGCATCAATCATTTAGCCCGTCAACCAATCATCCTACCAATAAGTCAATAAATCAAGCAAACAATCAATCAAACAATTAATTAGTCAAATAATTAATCAGTCAGCCATACGATCAGTCAGTAGATTTACCAAGACGGCAAAGCAATCAAACTCTCAATTAGTCAATAAAGCAGATAATTCGTTAAGGCAGGCTGAGCAGCTGCTCTCAGGTTTGCGGGTTCGATCCCGGCTCACTTCGCTGGTATTGAAGGTAAGAAAATATGCCAACCTCGTGTCAGTACTTTCACGTGAAAGAATTCCTGAAGGATAATTTCCGAAAACCGAAAAACGTTAGTGGAATGACGAATGACAATTGTTATTATTATTATTATTATTATTATTATTATTATTATTATTATTATTATTAATGTTATTTGCTTTATGTCCAACTAGCTACTTCTACGGTTTTCGGAGATGCCGAAGTGCTGGAATTCAGTCCCGAAGGAGTTCTTTTACGTGCCAGTAAATCTACCGACACGAGACTGACGTATTTCAGCACATTCAAATACCACCGGACTGAACCAGGATCGAACCTGCTATTATTATTATTATTATTATTATTATTATTATTATTATTATTATTATTATTCGATAATCATTTAAGTACCATTATTTTCACCTACCTCTAAATCTGTGTGATTGGTCCTTAGGGTATGGTGTAATGAACAAAACATTTACTCTACATTTATGCTAGAATTCGGATGTAGAAACTTAATCAATAATCTAATTCTTATATCATCATGAAGAAAGCTAACGGCTTAACTCTAAATAAACAAATCTATTCTGTCTTCTCTTCAAGAACATCCATCTTTATCACACGGTATTTAGAAGGAGCCTGTAACAACATGGAGATGAGATCTTCAACCTGAAGAACCGGTTAGGCTTTTGATAAGCACTTAACAGAAGTCTAATGTCAACAAGTTGACAAAGCAAATCCACGTGGTTGTGCTTCCTGTATTAACTGTCACAACACAAAGTTACCGAGTGAGTTGGCTCTGATGCACAGGCCATGCAGCTTTTACCTTGCGTTCAGGGGAGATGGTGCGTTCGAAAACCCTAATATCAGCAGCCTTTAAAACAGTATTCCATGTCGTCCCATTTTCACACTGTGCAAAATAATGGGGATATACCTTAACTGAGACCATGGTAGTTTCCTTGGCAGTCGTAGCTCTTTCCTATCCCATCGTCACCAGAAACCGAAGTCAGTGAGATGTTAAAACGAATAGGGGAAAAACAGAAAGAAAATAAAACATGATTTAGACAAATATTGAGAAGTTGTAATAATAACGATACCCTCCAGAATTTTACTACAGAAACGGCAGTGGTGGAATCACTCCTCCTATACCACAAATGGTCACAAGGTTTGGTTCTTGAATTTGTGGGGATGTGTGTTAGTGGAATTTGACAACGAGAGGAATTCGGATGATCCGAGAAGGAACCTAATTGAACGAATTTATACCTATTATTATTATTATTATTATTATTATTATTATTATTATTATTATTATTATTATTATTATTATTATTATTATTATTATTTGAGATTCGGTGGCCTGTGATGGTAAATTTTATTATTATGTGAATTCAAGATTGATTTATTATTATTATTATTATTATTATTATTATTATTATTATTATTATTATTATTATTATTATTATTATTATTATTATTATTATAGTGATTTAACGTCGCACTAACACACCGAAGGTTTCCGGCAAGTCAAGGATGAGAGAGGGTTAAGTTTGGGAAGGCAGCGGCCGTGGCTATAGTGAAGGTAGACCACCAACTCCCAAATGCAAGCTCACAGCTATGCGCACAAACTACTTGACGAACTTATGATTGTGCCACACTACATTTAAAGGTATATTTTGTAAAATTTCAGGTGCATTTCAGGGTGATTATTATTTTACACTATAATGGAATATTTTAAATTTTTTACAATATGCTTTACGTCGCACCGACACAGATAGGTCTTATGGCGACGATGGGATAGGAAAGGGCTAGGAGTGGGAAGGAATCGACCTTAGGTACAGCCCCATCATTCGCCTGGTGTGAAAATGGGAAACTACAGGAAACCGTCCTTAGGGCTGCCAACAGTGAGGTTTGAACTCATTATCTCGCGAATGCAAGCTGATATCTACATAACCCAAACCACACAGCTACTTACTCGGTAATATTTTAAGTTACGTGCCGAAAATTTTGTATTCATTTCTATGCAATTGCTTTTGTTATTTTGTTCTAACCGCGTCATTTTTAATTGTCAGTATCTGTTTCTAGTTTTAATGTATTCCTTTTTTATTTTTCTAGGGGATGCCTGGCCGAGGCGGTAAAGGCGAGCTCGGTTCGTCCAAAAGGACGTGGGTTCGAATCCCCTTAAGAAAGTCGTAAAATGTAAGAAATGATATTTCCACTTCCAGAGGTGCATATGGCCCTTAGGTTCACTCAGCCTACACCAAAAATTAGTATCAGGTTAATTCCTGGGGCAAAGGCGACTAGGCGTAGAGCTAACCACTCTACCCCATCAAGTGCCGAGGTTGCGGATAGTGGAAGCCTATACCTTCCACCTCTCCAAGGGCCTTCATGGCCTGTACGGAGATGACTTTGCTTTTTTTTTATTTGTTATCGTAAACACTTTTGATTCTTTTCAGTTTTAGTTTGCTGTGGTATTTTATTTTTATATTATCGTTTGCTGCATTTTTCCTTCTCATTACGTAATTTATAATTTAATTTCGTAGGAAATAATCTTTAATAAATGATATCAAAAACTGCAAATTTATCAATCATTTCTCTTGATAATTTATTCCATTTCATAATTACCGACGGCTCGGAACATCCCGCTTAGTCGAGCAGCCCGTCTTCTAACTCCCAAGTCTTCCCAGCCCGAATATTTCAACATTTTCGTAACACTACTCTTTTGTCGGAAATCACCCGGAAGAAATCATGCTCGTCTCCTGGGGACATTTTACATTTACTGTTTCCCAAACACTGTAAGCAACCTCTAATTGTGGTCTTACCGAGCTCGGTAGCTGCAGTCGCTTAAGTGCGGCCAGTATCCAATATTCGGGAGATAGTAGGTTCGAACCACACTGTCGGCAGCCCTGAAAATGATTTTCCGTGGTTTCCCATTTTCACATCAGAAAAATGCTGGGACTGTACCTTAATTAAGGCCACGGCCCCTTCCTTCCCACTCCTAGCCCTTTCCTGTCCCATCGTCGCCATAAGACGTATCTATGTCGGTGCGACGAAAAGCAACTAGAAAAAAATGTGGTCTTACCAGAGATTTACTCGACCTCTCCTTTACATCTTTACTACTACCCCTGAATATCGTTATAACCATATGAAGAGATCTGTAATCTTTATTAACAAACTAGTTTATGTGACTAACCCAAAGAAGATCTTTCCTTATATTAACACCTAGGTACTTATAGTGATCCCAGTGAGGTACGTTCATCCCATCAACTCAGTAACGAAAACTCGGAACACTTTTCCTCTTGGTGAAAATTACATCCTGACTTTTCATCTCGTTTACCATCATAGCACTGTCTACTTTCCATCTCACAACATTGTAGAGTTCTTTTTGCAGATCTTCAGAGACATGCGTACTCGAAGATTGCCCGCAATATTCCTATGATAGTCTTCTACCTGAAAGTTTCACCAGTTCATCGGAGTGCACACTTGACGTGAATTTGGCACAATTTTACATCCGGATGCCCTTCATTACGTCAACCCTATTTGGAATACGTATTCATTATTGCGTATTCCTATAGTGGTTGGTAATGGAGCCTGTTGATGGAGAGAACTGTATAAATACAAACAAAACACTTAGTTTCGAAGCCAGAGGAAATAATAGATTGTTTTTACGACCTACTAACTACTTTTTATGGTTTTCGGAGACGCCGAGGTGCCGGAATTTTGTCCCGCAGAAGTTATTTTGCGTACCAGTAAATCCATCAACACGAGGCCGACGTATCTGAGCGCCTTCAAATACCACCGGACTGAGCCAGGATCGAAACTGCCAAGTTGCGGCCACAGGACCAGCGTCTGAACCGTCTGAGCCACTCAGTCCAGCAGAGGAAATAACCACACGTAGTTAAAATCCCTAGTCTGGCCGGGACAGGAACCCAGAGGCCTTTGAACTTAAGGCTAATACACTGACCATTCTGCCAAGGATACGGACATACAGTTATTAAATATACAACAGGTATACCACCAGCTGGATATGCAAACAACGAGTTGTATCATATCCTGCAGCTCCAAAGGAAGCACCAAATAATGAGCTACAAGGGAAGAACATCCGCTGACTGAAGCTACGGCAGAACCTCCGGGCAAGAGACATCCTCCAAGTTTCATCTCATTGAATAAAGTCAACACAGCTTTTATAAAGCAGATACTCGCCCTGGGTTCGGCTATTTTCTTTTTCCCAATGAGCCAAACAGCGTCAGATTAAAGAAAAATGAATCATGACAATAATTTATGTTCCTTTTTTAAGTCCATTGAGTTCATCATCATCATCTGTTTACCCTCCAGGTTCGGTTTTTCCCTCGGACTTAGCGAGGGATCCCACCTCTACCGCCTCAAGGGCAGTGTTCTGGAGATTCAGACTCTTGGTCGGGGGATACAACTGGTGAGTATGACCAGTACCTCGCCCAGGCGGCCTCACCTGCTATGCTGAACAGGGGCCTTGTGGAGGGATGGGAAGATTGGAAGGAATAGGTAAGGAAGAGGGAAGGAAGTGGCCGTGGCCTTAAGTTAGGTACCATCCCGGCATTCACCTGGAGGAGAAGTGGGAAACCATGGAAAACCACTTCAAGGATGGCTGAGGTGGGAATCAAACCCACCTCTACTCAGTTGACCTCCCGAGGCTGAGTGGACCCCGTTCCAGCCCTCGTACCACTTTTCAAATTTCGTGGCAGAGCCGGGAATCGAACCCGGGCCTCCGGCGGTGGAAGCTAATCACGCTAACCACTACACCACAGAGGTGGACTGTCCATTGAGTTTCACATCTTAATTAGACGTTCGTGAAGTGACTGAAGCCTGTGGTTCGAGTGTCGGTAACGGTAAATGAATTTCTGACAACTACGAACAAGTATCTCGGTCTAGAATAACGCTCGAGAGCATTCGTTTCGCTGATCACGTACCGCCTCATAATCTGCAGGGCTTCTGACTGAACAGCGGTCATTTGGTAGGGAAAGGGTCATCAGATCTGTAGCACTATGGGTTTCCTTTAATTTTGAGTAAGCATACCGTATGTAATTCCACTTGACTTTCCAGTATCGTTATTGGACAACAAGGTAGTCCACTGGTTAGCCAGGTTGCATTTTGTCCAAGGTGGTTCTGGGTTTCATTCCCGGTCGGGTCGGTGATTTTAATTGCCTCGGGAACTGGGTATTTGTGCCGTCTTCAACATAATATTTCATTCTAGGTAGGGCACCATTTTCAGAGACGTGCAGATCTTCTACGGACGTCAACTCGAAACACTAGCAACACACCTCTCCGGAGGCCACACGCCGTTAATATTAAACTAATGTAGCCTTATTAAAACAATGGATACTGTGCGATCTGCACAGTTAAGGAGTATTCATCATGGTAAATATTTGAATAAATTAGTAGCTTAATAATATAATTACGTCCCCAGAAAGCGTCGGTGGTGGTGGTAGTAGTAGTAGTGATTGCCGTTTTAAAAGGAAGTACAACTGCACAGATTATTTTCAGTCATATTCCATCCAACTGACACAAGTAATCGGAGTTATGGTCAAAGATGCCCCTAGCTTGAACGTTTCTGCACAGAAGCTCAGCGATGGAATTGGGTAATATCAACAATTCGATGCAAGAAATTGCAAAATATCAATAAGAGTCGTTCCCTTGGTACTGTATATGGGTTGACTAACGGGCTGGTCAGAATCGACCAGGAAACTTACAGGATATAAAAGGCTGCATCAAAATGTCTAAACTTAACGTGGTAATTTAAACATTATAACAATATTTTTTGTTTAAGTTGAATGGAGCACTGGAACATTTATTGCAGTTTCCCTGCCACTGAATTATTAATTATTTTCCATATCATTTCTTACTCGTAGTTGTGACACCTTCGGATCTGCAACGGACCAATTCGTCTGTGTGGTGTAGTGGTTAGTGTGATTAGATGCCACCTCCGGAGACACGGGTTCGATTACCGGCTCTGACACAAAATTTCAAACATGGCGCGTGGACTGGAACGGGGTCCAATCAGCCTCGGGAGCTCAACTGAGTAGAGGAGATTCGATTCCAGTCTTAGACATCCTGGAAGTGGTTTTCCGTGGTTTCCCACTCTCCTCAAGGGAAATTCCGGGATGGAACCTAACTTAAGGCCACGGACGCTTCCTTCCCTCTTCCTCGTCAATCCCTTCCAATCTTTCCATCCCCCTACAATGGCCGCTATTCTGCATAGCAGGTGAGGCCGCTTGACAGAGGTACTACTCCTCCTCCCCAGTTGTACCCCTCGACTCAATGTCTCACTCTCCAGGACACTGCCCTTGAGGTGGTAGAGGTGGGATCTATCGCTGAGTCCGAGGGAGAAAAAACCAAACCTGGAGTGTAAACGGATTATTAAATAATAAATAAATAAATAAATAAATAAATAAATAAATAAATAAATAAATAAATAAATAAATAAATAGATAAATAAATAAATAAATAAATAAATAAATAAATAAATAAATAAATAACTGACGGATCAATTCCTTATGTTTGAAGCTGAAAATGCTCCGGTAGAGTATAACTTCTAACATTAATTGTGCTCGTTATGATACAGGCGTTTTCATCCTGGTGAGTCTGGTCGCTAGATTTTGTATTTTTTTTATATATGTTCTGCGCATGCACATACTTGTACGATTTGGCAGACACCAACTTTCTCAGAAAGGCCATTGGATAGTGATGTACGGTTCATGACTGGAATATAACGGAGATCTCGCAACATAAACACGTTGATCAAGTAGATGGTGCCGTTAGCATCGCGGAACTGTACTCAGTTCTGGATCTTCTGCCAAGACGTACGGTCAAGTCATCACATGAACAAAGGAAATGGCACCATCACTATCTTGAATGCTCACCATCAAGCTGACAGAAATAATTTGGTATTCGATCATCTATCTAAATAAAATTATAATTTTGTCTGTACAAGTCTTCAGAGGGACTGTTCGGCTCCGTTGGTAAATGGTTAGAGCGTTGGCCTTTGGTCCAGGGGGTCCTGGTTTCGAATCCAGGTCGCATTGTGTATGTATGATGTCTTCAGCATTAGAATTCATCCTCACAGACGAGCGCAGGTTGCCTACAAGGTGTCAACTCGAATGACCTGGACCAGTATTCTCCGGAGGCCACACGTCTTTGTATACTATATATCATCGGGAATGTCTCTAAATATATATAAATGTGCGAGTGGCTCCACGGTTTGAGCCATGTAACAGTCAGCTTGCATCATTCGGGAGATATTGGGTTAGAACCGCACTGTCTGCAGCCCTGAAGATGGCTTTCCGTGGTTTCCCACTTTTACACTAGGCAAATGACGGGCCTGTAACTTAATTAAAGCCACGGCTGCTTCCTTCTCGGTCCTAGCCCTTTCCTATTCTATTTTCGCCTTGATACCTATATTTGTCGGTGCGATGTAAAACAAACTGTAAAAAAGAAAAGTGTAAACGGAGCTCTAGTATTAGCATTGTTCATACCTCAGTCACTTCCATACTGTTAAAGCCAAAGATAATGATAATAATATTAAGAAGAAGAAGAAAAATCATGGGCCCTATTAAAGAGGAAGCCAAGGACAGAATCAGCCACAACAATGAACTGTACCAACAATTAGAGAGCATTACAACATCTATAAGGAAGAGGAGATTGAAATTCCATGGTCATTTCATGAAAATGGACAATCAGAGGCTCACCTCCATAATCTTCCACACCATCTCCAGAGGGAAAGTGACTAATGCCAAGTGGGAAAGACTTGTTAGGAAAGACCTTCGACAATTGGACATTGCTCCCAGTGAAATCTATGACAGGAATAGGTACAGAACGTTGATTAGAACATCAAACTCTCTTCAGTCACTAACAGAAAAATCAGTGCGTCCGGGAGGAGGTGTGAAATGGACTCAGGAGCGGATAGACGTTCACAGTGCAAGAATGAAGCAGTACTGGTCTGAGAAGAAAGGTGCTAGAGATAATAATCACGTGGTCCATGGCAGGCCCAAACGGAACTAAAGTAATAATAATAATAATAATAATAATAATAATAATAATAATAATAATAATAATAATAATAATAATAATAATAATAATAATAATACTAATAATAATAATAATAATATTAATAATAATAATAATAATAATGATAACAATTGCGTGTGGCCTCCAGCGAGGCCTGGTGCAGGTCTTTCGAGTTGACACCACAAGGACCACCTGCACGTCTGTGAGGATGGGG